>NC_056733.1:632810881-632978381 GCF_019279795.1 Protopterus annectens
TATTGAACAATTTGTTTGGTGTATAAAAATACTTGTGCAAACATTATCAGACAAATATCCTAAATCTTCCAAATTTAATTGATATCTTTGGGATTTCATGAATTTGGTTGTAGTTATCTGTAGCTGATCTGTTGGGAATCGGGAAATAATTGATTTATCAGTTTCTTCTTTACCATTCCCAAATCATTTAATAGTGCCTTCTATAGCTACTTCCTAATTTCCTGTTATCAGATTTTGATGTTCTTGCTTCTGTAAATATTTATATTTGTGGTGTAGACATTTTTTTAATATATTTGCATCATACCTTGGTCATTATTCAGTTTATGCCTTTGTATTCTGAATTTTCCCTACCTCCTGTTTTATGACTGTCTCCTTACATTCTTTGCGACTTTGCTCTCTCCTTCCCATCTCACTTGCTCTGAAATACACACACACGTGCGTGTGTTTATGTATTTTATCTTTTTCTCACTGTTTATTGTTGTACCTGTCCCAAATCTTTGTCTGCCTATTCCAACAGGAAGACGTTCAAATATCGAATCATGAAATTATCTTGTCCAGTTCTTTCTTTAGAATACGATATCCTGTCTCCTAAATGTTTGTTAGTTTCTTAGGTATAACATTTGTTTCCATATATTTTAATCTTTAGGTTACTCCAGGTGTCTTTGTTGCCCTATTATTACATGTTTCCATTTTGCATTATACCTATCATTTTTTAGAAAATACCCCAGCTTAATTTATGAGGCTGTAAAATGCCCTTGTCGATTTGGTATTGCTAGCCCCCTTTATTGTACAGGTTAAATCATTTTTCTCATTATACATAGGGTCTTCTATCACCCCTGATTTCCTTTTGTAATTTCCCCATGCCTCCTTTGGTAAGGCTCTTGTTTTTTCCTTGACCATACTCTTAAATATTTTATCATTTTCCTGTCGATATGGATATTTTGAACTAAATTATGAGTAGGTGTGTAATTCATATTTACAGCTTTAGTTTTTCTTATTTACTTTATATCCAGATATCTCTGTAAAAGTCTCTGGTAATATTGAACACCCTTGGGATATTTATCTGGACAAGGCATGACTAGTACATCGGTGACATTGTCACCTTTTTGTCATTCTGCTTCCACCCCATTTTTTTATCTTGCAATTTTTTCTGGGCTAATGGCTGTAGATAAATTGCAAAAAGTAACTGAGATAGTTAGTATCCCTGTCTTGTTTCTCTTTCCATTTCAATTTCCGGTTATAGTCTGTCATTTGACTTTTATTGCTCTTTTTGTACCTTTATATATCTCCTTTATTGTTTCTGTTAATTTCCTTGGCATGTGTAATCTACCCATTATTTACCATGATGATCGTAATGCACCCTGTGAAACACAATATCTGAAGTTGTTAATCATCTTCCTATTCATCACTGATGGGTTAGGTTCTGAGCCTTCGGAACAGAGTCGGCCTTATACCAAGTTTGCGTGCACCAAAAACTCTCGAGCTGAAATGCTACCCACAATGCCCTTCACTCAGTTACCTCAGATCTCGTTTGCCGCGCAGTCATATAGCAGCGTTTCACCGAGCTCTCCAGCTATGTGATTTATCTTGTATATTTAGAAATTTTTTTGAAAATTTTTTTTCGTTAATTGCTTGTTCTTTGATATCTTTCTACACTCAGCTCTACCCACAGGTATCCCTTTTGTACCATTGTTGGTATTTTGGACTTTCTACCCTTGTGGTATCCTGTTACCATTGTTGGTATTTCCTGTCTCTACTTTCTTTACTTTCCTCACTCTTTCCCTTTTGTGTGTGAGTGTTCGCTGTTATGTCTTAGAAGAAGGGAACTAAGGGGTTTAAACACTGCTCTTCTTGCAGTGGTAAACTTCTGAATAGCGACCTTCATGAAGAGTGTGTGTACTGTTTAGGGGTTCCGCATTTGTCGGCGAAACCCCCATGTGATATCTGTGCTAGCTTCAGTCAGCAGATGCTGATTGATCGTCGGAATAAATTGATTCTAAAGGGCCTGCTTTCTTCGTGTTTTTCGGAGGCTATTTCTGTGACGGAGGTCTCATACCCTCCTTCTGTGGACATGAAACGTCCTCGCTCAGACCCCTCTTCACCAGCTGGTGACAGAGGTAAAAATCATAAGCACAAGGCCCAAAAGTCTTCCTCTGAGCACCGTACTGCCTCCACTGTTCCGAGTTCAGCTCCAGTGAAGCTTACCGAGGTCGCCTCGTCTGCGCCTACCCTGGCACCAATATCTATGGCGCCATCTATTACCTCTGTTCTGACCAGTTTGTCTGTCTCGGCACAGATGTCCCCATCTCCGATCCGATGTCTGTTCCGACAACAACTTCGGAGTCGTTCTTGACATCCACTCCTGTTGTGACCTTGGCTCCGAGTCCGTTCTCGGCTCCAACCATTCCGTTGTTGCCAGTTTCTAAGCTGGAATCGTCTGTGCCGTTCTGTAATGCACCACAGACCCAATGCTCATCTGTGGACTCATTTGCCGGACACGCCTTCTGCCCCTTTTTGGACTGGCCTGATTCCCCCTCAGGAGCATCGGTAAGATCCACCAGGAGCCTTTCAGAATTGGATGTTGTGTGCCTTTTTGACCAGCTGCTGACCGCCAGGGGAATTTCAAATTTGCCTAGACCCTATCCCACTCCAGGCTTTGGGTCTATTACTCCAGTGACTCCTACATACTCTCCTCCCTTGGATCCCTTGGTTCCAAGGCTCATATACCCGATGTTTTTGAGAGGACCCCCTTCCTCGGCACCAACAACGACAGTGTCTGAGGCCCCGAGGGCCCTTTGGGTGTCGGTTTCATCGGAACCCATCCTCCCTCAATCTCATGCTTGGGGGTGGGGGGTGAACTTCTGGTCCCAGTCTCTGTTCCAACTGTGTCGGTCCTGGCTTCGGATCCAAGGGTGACTTCTGCCCCGAGTTTGCTTGAGGCTCCGTCCCCGGGGGCGGACTGTGTGGAGCGGGGTGTGACTCCGGTTCCGATTTTGTCTTCTTCAGTTCCGGGCTCCCACTTCTCTTCGGGTGTGCCTGCTTTCCAGGTGATGGAGAGGGTGCTTGCTTCTAGCACTGCTCCTACATCAGTTACCCCGCCAGTTCCTTGTGAGCCACAGCTGTCAAAGGCCACCCCCTCCCCCAGGACTCCGAGAGCACAAGGCCCAGGAAACCCCTGTCCAGGGTATTTCCCTTTCTGAGTCTTCTTCGGATGCTCCCACCGAAGAACCCACTCGGAAACGTGTGTGTAAGAGGAAACACATGGACCCTCCAGAGGAGTCCCTCACGAAAGATACGAGCTACGATGATGGGGAAGGATACCCACAGTCACCCCCTGACAATGTCTCCTTTGGAGACATCATGGAAATCTTGAAGCCGAGGGGTGACTGGAAGCCCTCCAATCCTTCCTCGGAGGAATCAGTATTCCTGCAGTCCTTTCGCTCTCGGCCCTCTAATTCTTGGGTGACCCCTCCCTGCCGATGAGTTGGTTGAGCTCATCGTGCAGCGGGCGTGGAAGAACCCGGACTCTGTTGAGGCCATCGCCAGGAGATCAGACAAGGTACTCTCCCCTCCAGAGGATCAATCCCATTGGTCTAGAGGTTTGCCAATGGATGCTATGGTGGTGGCGGTAACCACGGAAAAGGACCTTGCTGAAGAGAGTCCTGCTGTCCACCCACCCAACAGAGTCCCGGGCAGTGGACAGGTTAGGGAAGTGAGTTTTTGCATTGGCGACCTTTGCAGTCAGGTCTCTGAACTTTTTGGCACATTTTACAAGGCTCCAGTGAGATCTCATCTCCGAACTCTCCGGGACACTCGCGGGTCAAGTATCGGATGAAGCACGAGAAAGTTGTTTCCCAACTTGCCACCCTAGAGTCAATATCCAATTCATCCATGAGGTTGCTGTCTCACGCAACCGAAGGAGCAACTAGAGCTGCGGGTGCAGGCGTAGTCATGAGACACCACGCCTGGATGCGCATTTGTGACCTCACAGACTACTTTAAGTCTTCCTTTTTAAATGCCCCTATCGAACCATCAGCTGTGTTCGGTGCTAAGGTCAAGGATACATTAGCCAGGTGCGAGGAAGACGGGAAGACCTTGTCTGCTGTGGGCCTATGCTTTTCCAAACCTCAGCGTTCCTTCTCTAGGAATCACAGGAGCGGGAAGATGTGGCACAAGAAGTCTCAAGGTCCTTTCCATGACGCACATGGTGAGGACTCCTCCAGAGGCTGAGGGGGTTCCAATAATGGAAGACTCCCTTTTTGGGGCAGAGGGGGTCCCCAGAACGAGGGCTCCAGAGATTCCTTCACGGGTAGACCGTATCAGCGCTCCTGAAGCGCTGCCTGATTGCTTTCCTCTGGAAGCTGTCAGGGTGCGTTTTTCTCTGCCCCAAGCTGCCTGGCTCTCTATTACAGATGATCAGTGGGTGCAAAAAATCATTACCAGAGGCTATCACGTTCCCCTAATGTCTTATCCAAGACCTTCCTGATGTTCCACCCAGTCAAAGGGAGGAGGCAGCTTCCGAAATACGAAAGCTATATCAGAAACGAGCCATCCAACAGGTCCCCCCAGATCAGTGCGGGTCAGAGTTCTACTCAAGATTCTTTTTGGTGCCAAAGAAGACAGGGGACTGGAGGCCAATTCTGGATCTCAGCCAACTAAACAAATCGGTAGTTCAGACCAAGTTCCGCATGGTCACGATTCAATCCATCCATCCCTTTCTGCGGGAGGGTGTGTGGATGTGCTCATTAGATCTCCGGGATGCATATTACCATATCAAGATGGGCATGTGCTCCAGGATCCTCCTTCACTTCCGGTTGGGAGCCAATCGCTACCAATTCAGAGCCCTGCCTTTCGGTCTCTCAACTGCCCCCAGAGTGTTCACGAAATGCCTTGCAGTGGTAACAGCTCATCTGAGACTTCAGGGATTCCAGGTGATTCTGTATCTAGATGATTGGCTCCTCTCCACCCCCACCAAGCATCTACTGGTCAGGACCCTCTGCTACACAGTAGCAGAGCCACTGGGCATCACCATACACTGGGAGAAATGCAACCTTCAGCCCTCACAACAATTGGAATTCATAGGAGCAATATTCAACACCAGTCAAGCCTGATCTCTCTTCCTCTTCACAGGCTTCAGAGATTAAGGGAACAGGTTCAAGTGATACTCTGTCGAAGAAAGGTGTCTGCAAAGGAAGATCTGAAGTAGGGACTTCATTTGTCAGCAACCTTTGGGTCTTGGATCTGACTTCGGATCAGAGCCAGCAACTTATTTTACAGCTTATGGATCCGAGCTCCTAGCTCCTCTCCTTACCCATAATCCCCTGCCAACCCTGATTGACCTCAGATCTAGTTTGCCGCTCTTAGTAGAGACAGCTGGATTTTGAGCTCCTGGCGATTTACCAGATAAGTGGTTAAAATCTTGTAAAATTAGAGAGTTTTTCTAAGTTTGTTAAACAGTGTGTGTGATTTAGGTTTCCCTTTTGATATTTTCTGAATTTTTAGTGTAATCCCTCCCCTCGCTGGTTCGTAGAGTGTGTGTGTGTTGCTTGTGTTTTTGGGGCCTAGTGTGATTGTGTAGCTTACGTTAGTGTTTTGTTATGTCAGAGGCCCCAAAACCCATTTTTTCCAAGTGCACCGAGTGTGGCCATAAGCTTTCACTGGCAGATGGCCACACTCTGTATGTTTGGTGCCTTGGGGTTGAACACCTCTCCTCTGGGTGTGCCATTTGTGCGGCTTTCAACCCCAGGGCACTGAAAGAATGGAGGTCGAAGCTGATCCTGGCGGGACTTTTGCCCCCGGATTCGGCTTCGGCCTCCGCCGCTCCCGTGGCATCTCCTCAGCCTTCGGTGGTGGCCACTCCTGCCCCCCTTCCCCCAGCCGGGATTCAAACTCCCACTAAGGCGCCAGAGGACAGGGAGGGCCAGGAGGGAGAAAAGGAGGGAGAAGCACCACAAGCGGCGGGCCGAGGCTTCCGCTTCGGCCCCCCCCCCCAGCTAAGCGGGCTTCTCCCTCCATGGCTTCCAGGTCCCCTCCTCCTCGGATCCGATCCCCTTGCTTTGCCCCGGGACCTGAGGAGGAGGAGACCCGATCTCCGTCGAGGTCATCGAGGCGGCATTCCCGGCCCGCCTCTGTGGCCTCGTCGAGCTCTACTTATAGTCTTCCTGATGCAGACTTGGACTGGATGATGAGAAGGTTCATCCAGGCCCAGCTGCAGATGGGAGTGCTCTTGCCTCCCCCCCCCCCTTTGGGGGGGAGCTCGACACCTTTTTTTGCCCCAATAGCTCCTTCTCCAACCCGTTTCCCGGGTTCGGAGCGCTCTGAGCCGGGCAACGTTGTAGCCAGGGGTGGGTCGGCGCCGACAGTACTGGGTACTTTGGATCCAACCCTGCCCTCGACCTCTCGGAGCTGTGGGCCGAGCTTCAGATCCGAGGGATTTAGTGTGCCTTCGGCTCCGTCCAGGTTGGAGCACACGGGTCCTTCGGATCCGGTGGCCTCGGCGCCGGTTCCGATCCCTTCATCGGATCCGAGTGAGAGCCGGCTTTCGGATCCCAGGGAGATAGGCTCCCCCTCGGCCTTCAATGTAGTGGAGAGGGCTCTGTTGAGAGCATCCGGACCCCCGGTCCTTGCATCGGCTCCACCCTGCACTCCCTCTCTGCTGGATCAGGCTTCCATCACCCGGCCACAGGGACAGCCTGCTTCGATGTCCCAGGTTGTTCCACTGGAACAGGATATTGCTGGTGAGATCTCCTCGGACTGTCCCCCTGAGGAAGTGCCTCGCAAGCATAAGTGTAAGAGGAGACACGTGGACTTCCCTGAGTCCTTAACAGAGGACACAGACTTGGATGAAGGGGAAGGCTCCCCAAGATCACCCCCCGAGGATGTCTCCTTTGGAGACATCATGGAAATGCTCAGGATCGGGGGGGGTCTGGTCCCAAGGCTTCATCCGACGAGTCCGTGTTCCTGGAGGCATTCGAAGCAGGCCTGTCTACCTCTTGGGTGTCCCCTCCGGCTGACCCCCTGGTGGACTTTATCACCACCAGGGTGTGGAAGGAGCCGGACACTGTGGAGCCAGTTCCCAAATGCCCGGATAGAATTTTGAGTCCCCCTGCAGACCGGTCCCATTGGAGCAAGGGTCCCCAGATGCCATGTTGATGGCGGCAGCCACGAAGAGGGAATTAGCTCAGGAGAGCCCCTCGGTCCATCCACCGAGCAAGGAGTCCCGCTCGATGGATCGCCTCAGGAAGCGGGTATTTAGTTCAGCGACCTTCTCAGTAAGGTCCCTGAACTACATGGTACATGTCATCAGGATGCAGCGAGATCTTATCAAAGAATATGCTGCTTCCCCCCCAGAATCCATGTTGGCGGAGGACAAGCAGTTGTACTCCACTCCTATGGCTACTCTAAGATCAGTTTCAAATACCTCTATGTGGCTTTTGTCCCATGCCACCGAGGGAGCCGCTAGAGCCAGCGGAGCGGGTCTAGTCATGAGATGTCAGGCCTGGCTCCGACATTGTGACTTTGTGGAGCCCTTTAAGGCGTCCTTTGCGAATGCCCCCTTTGATGGTTCTGCCTTGTTTGGCAAGACCATTCACGAGACCCTTGTCCAGAGCGAAAAGGACGGGAAGACATTGTCTGCTGTTGGAGTCCGCTTCTCTGCTCCCCAGAGGTCCTTCTCCAAGAACCAAAAGGGACAGAAGAAGATGTGGTTCCGGAAATTGCAACATTCCCATCCTGCTCCGGACAACCAGTCCTTCTGTGGCAGAGGAGGACAGGGAGGACGCCGCCCTAGAGGCAGGGGGGCCCCGAGAAATTTTGGGTCCAGAGAAACTTTCGCTGATCGGCCCACGCAGCAGCCCTGAGGGGTTGCCCGACTGCTCCACTCTGGCGGCTTGGGAGTCCATTACGTCAGATCGCTGGGTGCTTCTTATCATATCCAGAGGTTACAAAATCCCACTGCGCCATGTCCCCATACTCAAAAATCTCCCCGATGTACCACCCGATCAGAGGGAGGCGGCAGCTGCAGAAATTCAGCAGCTGCTAGAAAAAAGTGCCATCCAGCCTGTCCCCCCAGATCAACTCGGATTAGGGTTTTACTCCAGGTTCTTTCTGGTGCCAAAAAAGACTGGGGACTTGAGACTGATTCTCGACCTTTCACTCTTGAACCTGTCAGTAACCAAAGAAAAATTCCGGATGGTCACCCTTCAATCCATTCTCCCCCTCTTGCGGGAGAGTGACTGGATGTGCTCAATAGACCTCAAGGATGCGTACTACCACATTTTAATGGACAGACGATCCAGGAGGTTTCTCCGCTTCTGGCTGGGAGCTAGTCACTATCAGTTCAGGGTCCTTCCCTTTGGTCTCACCACAGCCCTCAGGGTGTTTACCAAAGTGTTAGCAGTGATAGCGGCCCACCTGAGACTCCAGGGAATGCAGGTCTTCCCGTACCTGGACGACTGGCTCCTGTCCGCCCCAACAAGGCATCTACTCTGCGCAGCCAGAAATCACCTTCTCCGACTAGCTCCCCATCTAGGCATTACGATCAACCTGGACAAATCCTCCCTTGCTCCAACACAAGTGATAGATTTCATAGGGGCCAAACTAGATACGAGAAGTCTGCGAGCGTTCCTCACTTCGGAGCGACTTCAAAACCTGAGACTTCATGTGCGGGCCATCCTCCAATTAAAAGCCCCACCGGCGGAATTGGTCCTGAGGGCGCTAGGCTCCATGGCAGCAGCAATAACTCTTCTTCCATACGCTCGTCTGAATATGAGGGTGCTACAGTGGACCCTTTTAGTCCAATGGTCCTTTCAGTCTCTCCCCCTCAACCATCCTATCTCACTCAGCAGGGCTTACAGGAGGGCCCTCTTATGGTGGCTCCAGTCCCCGGACCTTCATACAGGACGACCCTTCTGCACGCCGCCTCCCCTCGCCACTGTGACCACAGACGCCTCTCGCCTCATGTGGGGGGGGGGGCATTGCTCAGGCAGAACGGTCCAAGGCACGTGGAACGACACAGAGACCTCCTTGCATATCAACGTTCTGGAGACGAGGGCGGTGCTGTTGGCGTTGCAAGCACTTCAGAACCTTCTCCCCGTAGGAACTATTGTGATACAGACGGACAACATGTCAGTTGTCTGGTACATCAACAAACAGGGGGGAACCAGGTCCTACCCTGTCTGTCGAGAGGCCATGAGGGTGTGGGAATGGGCGATCTCCACCAACCACTTCCTTATCGCAACGCACATTCCGGGATGGTCCAACATTCTGGCGGACAAGCTCGGCCGCACTGTTCTTTCCCCTTACGAGTGGTCTCTCAATTCTCAGGTAGCAAAGCGAATTTTTGCCGAATGGGGGCAACCCTGCTGCGATCGTTTTGCCACTCCCTCAAACACGAAATGCTCCAGCTTCTTCGCTCTGATTCCCCCCCTCAGGGAAGTCCCGAGAGATGCTCTAGTGCATGCTTGGCCTCCCAGTCTACTTTACGCCTATCCTGTTTTACTCCTGGTGCTGAAACTGATACAGAAAGCCTCTCAGTTGGGGAGCAGAATGATCCTCATTGCCCCATTCTGGCCTCATCAAACTTGGTTCTCTTACCTGTGGTCTGATCTGGTGAATCCTCCCTGGATTCTGGATCCCATTCCGGATCTAATATCCCATCCCTTAGGCCTACCGACCCTGAATCTGGACAACGTGAGTCTGACAGCTTGGCTGCTCCAGTTCCACTCTTAGTCGGGACTCCCGGCATCTCTTCACCAGTTAAAGCCATCTTGGTGGCAGCACATAAACCTTCCACTAGAAGAGTCTATCTCAGTAAATGGAAGCGTTTTTCCATCTGGGCGGAACACCATAACATAGATCCCTTCACCGCTTCGTTGCTGTCCGTCTTGGATTTCCTCACCGGACTCTTTCAACGGGGAGCTAGCTGTTCTATGGTCAAGGATCAATTGGCAGCCATTTCTCATTACCATGTGGGACACGAGTCAGGTCCCTTGATGACTGCGAGATTATGTAAAACCTTCCTCAAGGGTTACCTTCCTGCTCAGGCCTCCTGTCAAGGAAGCTGTACCCCCTTGAGATCTATCATTAGTCCTTCAAGCCTTGACTGCCCCTCCCTTTGAACCAGCTGCCTCGGCCGAACTTAAATATCTTTCCTGGAAAATGGCATTCCTTGTCGCCATCACTTCAGCGAAAAGTGTTTCCTAGCTTCAGGCCCTTTGTGCGAAACCTCCCTACTTGATTTTTCATCAGGATAGTGTACCTCAGGACCAATCCCTCCTTTCTTCCTAAGGTGGCCTCAGAAACCAATATCAATCAGTCCATTAACCTGCCAGTTTTCTTCCCTAAGTACCAGAATAAAAAAGAATACAAGCTGCATTCCTTAGACGTGCACAGACAACTGCGCTTCTACATTCATAGGACTGCTGGTCACAGACAATCCGATCAGTTGTTCATTTCCTTTGCCAAATTCAATCTGGGTAAAGTTATTTCTAAGGTCACCTTATCACGAGGGATTTCACAGTGTATTCTTCTGGCCTATGAAACTTCGGGGAGGCCCGCACCTCAGGGAGTGCGAGCGCATTCTACTCGCTCTATATCTACTTCTGCTGCCTTTAGATCTAGAGTATCTTTGGATGATATTTGCTCTGCAGCCACTTGGGCCTCTTCTCATAACTTTATCAGCCATTATAAGCTGGATGTTATTTCCAGAGGGAGAGCATCCTTTGGCTCCGCAGTGCTCTGGAAAATCCTTCCATGATGGCCGCCCAAGATTCAGGTAGCTGGGGACTCTGTCCCAAAGGTTGCTGACAAATGAAGTCCCTACTTCAGATTAAGAAGTGATGTACTCACCATAACGTTCAGTCTGAGTAGGTGACTTCATTTGTCTGCAACCATCCCCCCCTCCTTCCCACTGGCCTTCAGAAGTCTATTCTTGAATGTCCTTTCTTGGTCCCTTTCGGGACACTTTTGGTCTGAGATTTGGTACAAGGGCAAACTTGATCTGAGGTCAATCAGGGTTGGCAGGGGATTATGGGTAAGGGGAGGAGCTAGGAGCTCGGATCCATAAGCTGTAAAATAAGTTGCTGGCTCGGATCCAAGATCCAAAGGTTGCAGACAAATGAAGTCACCTACTCAGATGGAATATTATGGTGAGTACATAACTTCTTATTCTCCAGGCTCTGGGGTCTATGGCTGCAGCTACCCCTATTGTTCCCCAAGCCAGTCTGCGCATAAGATTACTACAATGGCTCCTTCAGGCCCAGTGGATTCCCTGTCTTCTCCCCCTGAGCTCACAGATTCTCATCACGAGCACTTGCAAACAAGACCTCCTCTGGTGGATGAGTACAGATGAAAATCTTTGGTGTTGCCCCTTCTAGGCTCCCCAGCCCAGCGCCACAGTGACCATGGATGCTTCCCTGTTGGGTGGGGGGGGCACTTCCAGGTAAAGTCAGTCCAAGGTACGTGGTCCAATGTAGAAGTCAACTTTCATATCAATGTCCTGGAATTAAGAATGGTGGTATTGGCGTTGCAAGCTTTCCATCCGCTCCTTCCTTCTGGAACGATTGCTGTCCAGTCAGACAACATGTCTGTCGTCTGGTACATAAACAAACAGGGAGGGACTAAATCCTACCCCCTATGTCGCGAAGCCATGAGAATCTGGCAGTAGTCGATAGCATCCAACTGCTTTCTTATAGCAACGTATATCCCAGGGAGCTCCAACGTGATTGCAGACAGGCTAAGCAGATGCATTCTCCGTCCTCACGAGTGGTCTCTCAGCCCGAGTGTGGTGGCAGAAACTTTCAGCCGTTGGGGCCAGCCATGCTACAACCTTTTTGCCTCCCCCTCAAACACAAAATGCAGGAGCTACTTTGCCCTCTTTCCCCCTCTCAAGGAGTCACCGAGAGATTCTTTGATTCACGGTTGGCCCATGGGGTCTCCTTATGCTTATCCTCAGATCCCCCTTGTTCTAAGGAAAGCTATTCAGTTGAGAAGCAAAGTGATCCTCATTGCCCCATTCTGGCCTTGTCAAGTTTGGTTTCCCTTCCTCCGACCTCATCTGCTACAGCTTCCTTGGATCCTAGACACTCGTCAGGACCTCATATCTCCCACACAAGGGCTGACTCCCCCAAATCTGTCCACTCTCAAGCTGACAGCTTGGTTCCTCCACTTCCGTTAGTTGCCAGGCAGGAAACCCTCTCTTCACCCGTACGTGATATTATCTTGGCCTCTCATAAACCATCCACCAGGAAACTTCACAAGGACAAATG
Source organism: Protopterus annectens (assembly GCF_019279795.1). Classification (NCBI taxonomy): domain Eukaryota; kingdom Metazoa; phylum Chordata; order Ceratodontiformes; family Protopteridae; genus Protopterus; species Protopterus annectens. Next base: position 632,823,148 of record NC_056733.1, read on the forward strand.
GAAAATATTCTCTATTTTGTCACATAAGCAGAAGCTAGATCCGTTCTCAGCCCCACAGCCACTATTTTTCATTACCTGGCTGAACTGTTAGACAATGTGGCGTCAGCTTCCACCATTCGAGTCCATCTGGCAGCTGTTTCCAACTTCCATAATGGTTCAGATGGAGTCCCGCTTATTTCCTCTTGCCTTTGCAAGACTTTCCTCAAGGGTATTTTCCACAGCAGGCTTCCCATCAGGCAGTCTGTGGAGACATGGAATCTCTCCTGGGTTCTGCAGTCTCTGTCTCTGCCCCCTTTTGAGCCTGCTGCGACGTGTGATCTAAAATTCCTGTCATGGAAATCCTTATTTCTGGTGGCTGTCACTTCAGCCAGATGAATTTCTGAATTACAAGCATTATGTAGAGCTCTTATCTGATCTTTCATAAGGACAAGAGTATCACTTCGTACCAACCCATCCTTTCTCCCCAAAGTGGTTTCTGACTTTTCAGTTAACCAGTCCATTGAGCTCCCTGTGTTCTTCCCAAATTATTCTAACAAGGGAGAATACTAACTACATTCCTTGGATGTTCATAGACAATTACGTTTCTATCTGGACAGAACTAAATCCTTTCGCAAGTCGGACCAGCTTTTCATTTCCTTTGCAGGTCCTAGAATGGGAGGTGCAGTATCGAAAGTTACTTTGTCTAAATGGCTCAGGGATTGCATTGCCTTCTCATATTCGCTTACGAATGGATCTAAACCTGAGCTCACTCAACTAGGGCTATTGCAGCATCAGTTGCCTTCCACTCTAGGGCTTCCATGGATGACATTTGTGTAGCTGCCATTTGCGCTAAGCCCCATACCTTTATCAAGTATTACAAATTGGATCTGATCTCTAGGGGAAGAGCAGCCTTTGGTTCAGTGGTTCTCAAGAATGTTCTTCAATAAGGGCCACCCAGGTTTCCAAGTAGCTGGGGACTCTGTCCCATCAGTGATGAATAGGAAGAAGATTAACAACAACAGATAAAGAAGTTATGTCTTACCAAAACGTTCCATCTGAGTTGTTGGTCTTCAGTCATCACACCCTCCCACTGACCCCCTCCAAAGGTTCCTGGCGGATCTTCTGGGCCTTTGTGGTGTCTTAGGGTTTCTGCGCAGAGATGGCTTCTGACTTATTTCTTCTTCTATATGGTACTTGCAAACTCGATCTGAGGTAGCTGAGTGAAGGGCATTGTGGGTAGCCGCTTAGCTCGAGAGTTTTTGGTGCATGCAAGCTTGGTATAAGGCTGACTCGGTTCTGAGGGCTCTGAACCGAACCCATCATTGATGACTGGAAGAAGATCAACAACTCAGATGGAACATTATGGTAAGACATAACTTCTTCTTTTGTCATGCAATTCCCATCCTTACTAGGGGATTCTTTTCTTCCTCTTCTTGTCTCTGTACCATAGAAACTCTTAAGACTTTGTCAAAAGTTTGTGTACCTTTAATAAATTTACAGAGGTCTGTGTTTATCAATATTGGTAATGCCCCTGCTAGTCTACTTGCTAGTATTGCCGCAGATTCCTTGTATTCATGACTTAAGACCGAAATTGGTCTGTATGAGCTTGGACAGGTTAGGTCCTTTCCCTCTTTTGGTATCACAGACTGCTGTTTTTCTCCATGATTTTGGTATTGTGTACTGTGATGTATGTTATGAGGCATCTTTTTCCAAAAAGGTATTGCATTTTGTTTTGCTTCCTTCCATACATCAGTAGGTATCACATCCATTCCTGGGGATTTTACTCCACCTGTCTTTCCCAACTGATCTTCTATCCCTTCCTTTGTTTTTTGTTACTAATTCCTGCTTTTACTGATTGGTTAATTTTGGCAACTTTAGCTGTTCCAGGAATCTTTATGCTTTACCTTTCCACTCCCTGTCTGTCCTTTCTTTGTGTATAGAGATGCATGATGATCAGGAAATGCTTTTTCCCCTGGATCCTTTGTTTGATCTTTCATCTTTAATATTGTCCTTTCTATTCTGTTGTCTTATCCTTCCTGCCAACATCTTTTGTGCTTTTGGTGAATTCTCAAAATATGTTAGTCCTGACACTATCTTCTTCCTTTTTTATTGTTCGATTCAAATACTGTTTCCATGTTCCATCCAATATTTGTAATTCTCAGTCCGTCTTTCTACTCATTAATGTTCTCCTTCTCTTGCAGTTCCCTTCATCATCAGTCAATTCCTCTTACAAAGTATTACATATGAAGTTGTTCTATCTCGCCATTCATTCTTACTGATGGGTTCGGAGCCGATCCTCGGCTCTCACTCGGCCAACTGCAAAAACTCTAGGTTTACAACCAGCGCGAGGCCAACTCCCTATCCCATGATGCACCTTGTGCTTCCCCCAGATCTCGTTTGCCGCTGCAACTAGATCGGGCGTTCACCAGCTCTGGCCAGTGAAAATTATAATTCTTATTCATTTGTTGGAAAGTTTCTTCAGTAGATAAATGTATTTCATAAGTTTCCTTTCTGCAGTAGTTTAGGCATTTTCTTAGTGTACTGTCGACTCTTTTTTGTAGTTTATTGTCGTGGCTGTATTTTTAGGCCTTAGTTATCTCTCCATCCTTCTCTTCAGTCCCTCAAACTGACAGCTTGGCTGCTCCAATTCCAGACATAGCCAGGATTCACAATCTATCAGCTGTGGCTCAGCATATTTTAACATCTTCTAATAAATAGTCTACCAGGAAGTTCTAGCTTAGTAAATGGAAAAGATTTTCTATATGGGCATTTCAGAATAATATTGACCAGTACCTGGCTTCAATTTCATCCATTCTGGAGTTTTTGACTAAACTTTTCAATGAAAGGCAGCGGCAGCAACCATTAGAGTTCAATTGGCAGCAATTGCGAATTTTCGTCTAGGTGACCAGGGGTCAAATATTAGGTCACATAGACTCTACAAAGCTTTTCTCAAGGGTACTGTTCATTTGAGACCACCCATCAAAGCTCCAGCTGTGCCATGGAACCTAAATTTTGTTCTTTCCCGAATAATCCTACCCCCCTTCGAATCAGCTTCATCTTGTGACTTAAAATCTCTATCATGGAAACCCATATTTTTAATGGCTATTACTTCTGCTCGGAGGGATTTGGAGTTACAGGCCTTGTCCATTAAACCCCCTTATTTGGTTTTCCATAATGACAGAGTCTCACTCAGAACAAATCCTTCATTCTTGCGTAAAGTTTGCTCAGAGACCAATCTTAACCAATCTATTGAATTGCCTGTGTTTTTCCCTAAATACACTAATAAGATGGAACTTATGCTGCACAAACCTGATGTTCACAGACAACTTCGATTCTATTTAGACAGGACCAAACATTTCAGGAAAACAGATCAATTTTTGGTCTCCTTTTCAGAGTCAAAAAAGGCGCTTCAGTGGCAAAAAACACTTTATTAAAATGGTTGTCAGATTGTATATCCTTCAGTTACAGTTCAATGAGTACTCCTTTACAAAAGAGGATAAAGGACCACTCTACGAGAGCTGCATCTACTTCATCAGCCTTTACGGCTAAATTACCATTAGATGCTATTTGTGTGCAGCTACTTGGTCAAGGCCTCATACCGTCATCACTCATTACAAAGTAGACAAGGCCTCCAGGGACAGGGCTTCCTTTGGTCCCACTGTTTGGAAAAGCATTCTCCCGTGATCCACCCGAGAAAGATGGTTCTTGGGATGCTACTCATCAGTAAGACTGAATGGCGAAATAGAACAACTTAACATAAAAAAGTTATGTACTCACCATAACGTTCCATGTGAGTTGTTCATCTCGCCTTCATTCTTGCGTCCCACCTTACAACCCCCATCCAGGCTTCTTGATGACCGAGATTTCATCTGTGTCATGGTTTACTGTCTCTTATCCAGTTTCTATAGTAGCCTATTAGTAGTGTTATGTAGCCTGTTGTCACTAAACAAGATCTGAGGGAAGCACAAGCTGCATCATGGGATATGGAGTTGGCCTGGAGCTGGTTGAAGACCTCAAGCTTTTGCAGTTGGCTCCAAACCCATCAGTAAGAATGAAGGCGATATGAACAACTCGCATGGAAAATTATGGTGAGTACATAACTTTTTTCCTCCCACGTTTTCCTTTCCATTTCCCGACTTTCCTGTCTAAACTGTCATTTCATTATTTCTGGTGCATTTACATAATCTATTCCCATTCTGTCTGTCTTCTGTAGTATATTGGGTTGCCTTTTCTTTACTTCCATCTCATGTTTTTTATTTTTCAGTTGTCCCACGTTAAACTTCCACTGTTGTCTACCTACATTTCTTAATTTCTCCTTCAATGTGATCTTTGAGTCTGATCTGAAATCATTATCAGATGTGTTCTTCTTTATCTGTTGATAAGTATTCATGTTCTTTTGTAGGATAGACTTTGTACAGCCTAGACCATATGTTCTGCTTCTCTGAATATAATGGAAATCTCTTCTGATGTTGTCTTTGTTCCAGCACGTCAACTAGTCCGTAGACTTCACTTATTTTTCCTAGTAATATTCCATCACTCGTTGGCAGGAGGGGCTTTGGTCTCGCACTTGCATCACTAGTTTCACTCTCTTGCTAATATTAAAATCCCTTGGTGGTTGGTGGTCTATGATTTCTTATTTAATCTGCTTTATATCTCTCTTCCCAGTTCTTGGTAGGATGTATATGTTCTAGTTGCCTTTAATTAAAACGTATCTGCCCTTTTTTTGTTCTTCTAGACATAGTGTCACTCCATTCTTTGCAAGTGTTAAGACTCCGCTCTTCCTTCCATGCTGGACGTCTGCACGATATATTGTGTGTTTCCCTTCTTAGTTATTTTTTCATATTCTGTTTCACTTGTGTGTTTCCTTAAGCATAACCACTAATGCTCCTATTTGCCTTTTGCTTTCCGTTATAGTCATGGTTTTCCCTGTATCTGTGAGGTCATATACATTACATGTCACTATATTTGTTGTTTTTAATTTAATGTTTTTCTTTTCTTTTTCTTGTTATATGTTGGCACTTTACAGCCTTGGCCTTTTATTGTGCTTTGCTTTCTTTTTTAATTTACTACATTCACCATGGTCTGTAACTTTCTTGTTTGGTATAGAACAACAAAAAACAAAAACAGGTGTAGTTAAACAACACACGCACATTATAACTATATACAGATGCCCTTTCTTTTTTCCTTTTGTCCTTTGAGTCTTCACTCAAATTTTGGCATTGAGTCTCTTACTCTGTGTGCTTGTATTCTCCATTTTGCACCCCCCCCCCCGTCAGTTGTACTTGTCCCTTTCATTAATTTATGACCAACGTCTTTTTCCTTAGATTCGTTTTGCACCTCTTTTTTCCCCCTAGTCTGGGTTTCCTCTTTTTTATTTTGTCTTTTGATTTTTTTCCTTAATTCTGGTAATTCTCATGCTCTCTCTCGTCTCCTGTTTCTTATCCAGTACCGATTGTTAATTTGTTTCCATTGTGACAAATAGTTTGCTACAATCTTTTTTTTTTTTTGATTCTTAACCTTGGCTTTAGCATTCACATTCACAGTTCTTTTGTCCATTTGAGCTTCTCTCGCAGCCATTTAGCTCTCTGTATTCTCCTCCTCTTACCTTTCTTGTTTCTTTCCAGTATGGTTGCTGTTAGTGGGTAGTTTCCATAGCTCTTCAGTTACCATCCTTCCTTTCCATTATTTATTCTGCTCTCCACTTGTTACTTACTACAATTTCTCTCTTTTTTTCTTTTTATAGCCCTCCCTTGTCTGGATGCCAATAGGTCCTAAGCCCTCTATATAGAAGAGGGCCATTGGTCTTACAGAGGGCTTATCCATGTCATAGGTTCAGTTTTCTATAAGAAAAACCTTCCAGGCTTTCTAGACGAGATAAATCCCATTTGGCATTGTGCTCAATAGGATTTAACAAAGTTATCTGTAACATAAAAATACATTTGTTAGTCATTTGTCAATCCATTATGGAAAATGTGTGTGTTTGTATATGGATCTACATCTAAAGCTCAGTTTCAAAACTTCAAACGTTTAAACCAGAAGTTTGAAGTTTTGAAACTAAGAAACCATAATAAAAAAAAATAAAAAACAAAAATGTGTTTTTTAATATTTTTGCAGGGCGGCAAGACCCCCTGCATGCCCCACACTTGCTAAATAAATATACCAACTCCAAAGTCACACTACAGTGAGGAAAATGGTAACTATCCTATTTCAAGCTATACTTTGGTGTGTGTGTGTGTGTGTGTGCGTGTGTGTGTGTGAAAATAAATAGGACATCATTGCCACAGTGGCCAATTACATCTGTTGATTTGCCGTTAAATGTCCATGTCCTCCATTTCATTTTTTTTCTCTAACATTCTTCCTCCTTTATCATTCCTTGTGGCTCTCTTCTCCGTTCTTTTGTGATAACTGATTCCTCATCTTTTTAATGACTTTATGTTCTTCATATTGGTTACTGCTGCAGTAGCCTTAGCTATATGGATTATATATTGCCAAGGATATAACAGCTCACCAGCTTTCAAAGCTTCAGACCTGAGCTGAAGAAAAAACAAGTTTGGGCATGAAGCCCTTCAATGTTTTACTGCCAGCAAGGAATCCTCTGAGTCTTTTGAGGATTGATGGTCTGCTTGTGCTTTGGGCAGATGAGTTCCCTCTGGAGAAAAGAATTCCATTTCCTTATTTTTTTACTGATTTTTTTTTTATTACTTTTCTCTTCACAAAAGTTATTTTAAAGCTAGGAGTGCTGCATTTTAATGGCTTATCTTGAGACTATAATCTACTTTTTAAACAGAGCACTCATTGTTCCTTAGTTTAGAAGTAGTGTTACCTAACTGATAAAATATTGGAAATGCTTTTTACTGTGTTTTTTTCCTGTCAAAACACACACACACAATAATAACTTCTGTGAGTTGGTAGTTTTAATGGCATTGTTGCTTATTTCCCCCATGACAGAGGCATAATTTTTGAGTTGACCATGGAGCAGATTATCATTCTTGCAGTTGATCCTTCTTCAAGCCACAACAGCCTTTGGTGTCATAGCAGTTTGTCTCAGCTGCAAGTGGATGACTGTGCTGTGGCCATTTGTTCTACCTCAGACTCCTCCCCCTTTTACCCTGGATCTTTCTGGTGTAGCACCTACAGTCACTATTGGCCAGGGTTTAGCCATATTCTCTTCTGCTGTTGGGATCACCTCATTGGGCAAGGGAGAGCCACTGATGTTGATCTTGGGAGAGGGGAGAGGGAACAGTAAAAGTTTCCCTGTTGTGTCAGAATTTTCTGCCCATCCCTGTGGAAGCAGTGGCTGCCATAACGTGGTTGGCGCCATTTTTCCTGTCAAAAAAGAAACTGAAAACCAAGCATGCATCTTCTACTCCTCAAATTTCTTCGGATAGGCATAGCTTACTGGGATTGGCTCAGGGTTTAATTCAGGCCATTGATCTTTCTTATCGAGTAGTTTCCAGTAAAAGAAAGAGGGAAGCCTCCTTTCCTGAAGAGATTTTAAATTCTAAAGCTGAACAGGAAGGTACAGGAGTGGATGCAGGATTTTGTCCTCTGATTTCTGATTCTGGCTCTGAGAAAAGCTCAGTTTCTGATTCTCCCTGTGGGGGTTTCAGTTTCTCTGAGACTGTTGCTTGAATGTCCCAATGTTTTCAGTGGCAGAACACTCTGGTTTCTCAGTCCCTCAAAAAATACTGAGTTGTTACAGAAGGATTTTCCAGAGTCTATACCCATTTTGCCTGTCCTGTCTGCTTTAGAGGATGTGTCTTATGCCTGCAATTTTCCTGATAGCCAGCCAGCTGTCCCTAAAAAGTCAGATAAAATGTATAAGGTTCCTCAGTCTTTTAAATTTTTATAGACCTTTACCAAACCTGACCCAGCAGCTTATAGCCTTATTTGTATCCTCTGCTGCTAAGCACTTTGTTAATTCCAAAACTAGCCTTTGTAATAATGATGATAAAAGTATTCCTAAATATGGGGGAGGGGGAGTGTGTACTTCTGCAACTTTTAATTTTAGAATTTTAAATTGTCAAACTTGTATGTTAGTTTATTCCAATATATTGTGAAAGTATTAGGATTTTTTTTATTTATAGTTTTTTCTTGTGAAGAAAAATCTGCTTTAAATAACTTAGTTTCTTGTTCAGGTCACTACTCATTGTTTGCAGTGTGTACATGACTCAGTACTTCCAGGGCTATGGCTACTGGTATGGTTTTAAGCAGGTTTGCTTGGCTGCATTCTCAGAACCTCCCAGCTGACCGGAACTGCTCAGAGTTTGTAACTTTAGCCAGAGATCTGGAGTGCATCTGAACTGAAATCCAAGGCATCCACTGCAAACAACTGAAAAATAAGTATATTTTAAAGCCTGTATTGCACTTTAGCTGCATTTATTTGAACTGCTGCTTCATTTTTGCTGATTGTGTCTGCATTTTTTTCTATGCTGTGAAATTCTGTACTACTGCTTTATATAGCATAGGCTAGATTCAGATTTGCTGAATCTAGACTGTTTCCTATTACTGTGCTGTAAACCAGCCATCTTGCATTGAGGGCCTCCCTCCAGCCTTGTGCAGAAGTGTGTAGCTTGGGTTCCATCTGAGTTGGGGATTGCTGGAAAAAGGCTCATTTTTGGGCTTTCATATTGGTAGTTTGTCTTAAAACTGTTTAATTTTGCCTGTATTTAAGCCTCGCATTTGCGCATAGCTGCGCATATAACAACGGGGGTTAGTGCTGCCCTGTATAGACGCAAACACCTGGAAACCTACATTTTCCTAGACGTCTGTCAGTAGAATTCACCCAAGTCCCCTGTTGCTCTGCAGGCAACTCAACTGCACACTGAGCAGCATCACCACAACTCTTCACCCTGGACCATCTACAGAATAAGCACCTTATTCCTGCATCATAAACTGATCTAACTTACCTACTCCCTAACAGTATCACGGTTTAAACTTGCCATTATGGGTGGTCACTTTCCCACCATTTTTCCAGCCAGCCTGATTGACTTGGGCATCCTACGGTAATGTAGTAATTGCCTCATGTATACTGACAACAGCTTGGTCCTGAAAAAAGAACAAACAAAAAAAAAACAAATACCATATGTGAGAGATGTAATTACACTATCAATTTGGAAACCATCCTCTTGCATAACAAAAAACAAGACATCAAACAGGTTGTTGGCTCACGCACTTCACCTCTCACACAAGTTCAGGATATAACTCATAAACCCACATATGTGGAGGTACTCACTAGAAGTCTACCAAAAGATCAGAGAATTCCCAAGTGGAAATTATCTGCAGACACCTCAACATATGTAGAAACCACTGCACGTAACACACATCAGTGTCTCAAGAAATAAACCCCTAAGGCAAAACACCTCAAAATCTAATAACTTGGTCATAGGAGACTCAGTAATGAGACACATGGATGTCCCCCTCACCAGGCTAGACAAGAAGGTCATGGTCATCTGCTTGTCGGGTGCCAGGATCAGTCATCACACAAGTACAGCGGTGTTTGGTAGACCTAACATCAGTCCTGTTCAAATGACTGGCTGGATGATCGGGTCTTAATTTCTTTTAGGCACCAAATTTCTGAGGACATGCAGTAGGTACTAATGAAAGCAAGAAAGCCTGCTACTTCGAAAGTCATATACAAATACAGCAAATGGAAAATTAGTTCTAGTTAGTTCCAACAACATTAACCTGCACCCATAAAGGGCTAGTTGTTATCTGGTTTTACAATATTTACTGTCCTGTAGCCTTTCTTATTCTTCTGTCAGGGTTCATTTATCGGCTGTTTCAGCATGTCTGCCCATGGATCCTCCTTTTCCAAAGCAGTCCCTCATTAAACAAAATGGAAACCTCCGCTTATGGAGATTTCCATTCAGACACTAACTTTTACAAATTCGAACTTATGGTCTCAACCATATGAAGTTCGAACTTGTAAAAGTTCGACTACGTGATAGTAACCCTTAAACATATAGGTATGTACAATCAAGTCCACATTGCTCCGTATTTCACACTTGGTTTAGACATTCATATCATGTGACATAAAACTGGGAATTAGATTTAGCAACTGGGACAATTTCTGCAAAATGGTTGACCTGTGGAATGTTCGAATCACTTCTTGGAACAGAATCAGATTTTTTAACACATTTTGGTCTGGAAACAGTGTCTGTTTCATTATTTGATTTAGAGTTTGCATCATAGATACAATGTGATTGCAATGATGATGATGGTTCTGGTACAGGAAGAAGATGTTTGTGATTCCTCCTATACTCCACTCCTTTGGAATTTACCAAGTAAGATCTCTGCTCTGCGCAGATGCCTGAAATCTGTCCTATTCGATCAAAATTTTACATTGTCTGGATTTGTATAGTCTCTCCTTCCCTCAGTGGATGAAGTGATCTACTTGATCTATCATAATTAGATTTCTGGTTATTACGCTTCTTAAACAATTGAGCCTTGATGGTTTTATTGTTCTTGTGTTTAGGCTGCAACAAACCTGAGGAAATAGGTAGCATAGTTCTAGTTTGCCTGTAAAGTAGTCTTTGAGCAGGTGAGCCAAGAATATCATCACGGGCTATGTTTCTGAGATTAAGTAAATTCAAGAATACATTGGTATTGTCACGCTTTGACATTTCAAGTAACTGCTTTGAGCTCTGTACTGCTCGTTCAGCTAGTCCATTGGACTGAGAATATTCAGGACTACTAGTGATATGCACAACAAAGTGCCACTCTTGCAAATTTCTGAAACAACTGCTAGTGAATTGAATACCATTGTCAGAAAAAAAAACTTTGTGTGGATAACCATGAACTGAGAAATGACGTTTCAACTTAGTAGTAACAGTAGATGTCCTTCAAGAATGCAACTGCAGTCATAACATATGGGTTGTCCTGCCTCAGGCAGCCCTCGGTCGGCCGAATTCCAAAGTCTGGGTCCGGCGTCGGCTGGTGTTGCCTCCTCTCTGACGTCACAACGGCTGGAGTATAAAGGCATCGGCCGACGCCATCTTCTTCAGTCTTTCTTGCCGCGTGGTGCCCGAAGCAGAAGCAGTTCGCAAGTGCCGGTCGGTCAGCTCCTGTGTTTTCAGTACACGAAGTCATCTAAAAGCTAAGTACCCCGTTGGGGAACATTTTTTCTTGCCTCAGCCGATGTCAGAACAAATTGAGAAAGTTAATAATTGTTTGGCTTGTGGTAAACAAATACCTCATAAGAATTTCCATTCCCACTGTCTTCCTTGCCTGGGCCCAGACCACGACGTCTCGACCTGCGCTGCCTGTGCTTGCCTTAATAAGCACACTCTCAGGCGCCGGGCAGAATTTGCTGAAGATGTTTTCGGCGAATCCTTTGCGTATATCATGCCTTCGGATCTACCGACAGCTCAATCTTCCAAAAAACGGAAGGACCGGGACCGGCATCCTCGGCCTGCGTCCTCTACCGATACTACTCCTAGACCCTCCGCTAGTGCTTCGGTCCCTGCGGAAGCGGGAATTCAACCGCTCCAGGCCGACGACACATCGTTAACTCGTCCTTTGGTCCCGGAGACCTCTCCGGTGCCGGTTGTTGATTTTCCTCCGGAAACCGAAGTTCATGATTTACCCGACACCATTCCGGTGGACAAGGTCACTCCTGCACTTGGGGCTGCTAGGCCTCCTGTATCTATGTCCATCAAGGCCTTTGCACTTGCTAAGGCCGCCAGCCAGGCCAAGGCCCATCCTAAAACTGCTGTCCAGGCCCCCTCCTCTGATAAACAGATAATGTCTCTTGCTGCAGACCTTATTTCTCTTATCAGGGGGTCTCGGCCTCACCCAGACAGAGAGGGTCTCAGCCTCACCCAGACAGAGGTTCTCAGCCTCCTGCAGAGAAAAGGCTTAGAACTGAACACACTGAATACCTTTCTTCCGATGAGGCCTCTGGGGATTCTGAGCATTCAGATATTCAAGAAGAATCCTTCCAGGCCTATGAGGACTCTGATGCTGAGGAATCAATTCCCTCTGCCTCTCCTCCAGAGGATTTCTCGTTTGGTGAAGTCCTGCATTCAATGAGGGAGCATTTCCAATGGCAGGGTCAGGAATTCTCTGATTCCAGGAAAAGGCTACGTACCTTCCTAAAGCTTCCCCAGCACAGACCTTTAGCTATTCCTCCTGTGATGGATGTTTTGGATGATGTTTTCTCCGACGCCAGTGCTAACCCTGATCCTCTCCCCCCTGCTCCTGTCAAGCCGGACAGATATTACAGAGTCCCTGACACTCACAAACATCTCTTTAAGGCCCACTCCGTGGATTTAGAAACTATTTCACAGGGTCCCAAGGGAGTGGCTACCTCCACTGCCAAGAATCCTTTGCCAGCGGATAGGGTAGCTAGGTCTATGGAGAGATGGGGTAAAAAAGTTTATACCTCTACCACCCTAGCCATGAGGTCACTTAATTGCCTTTTTCATATGTTTCAGTACCAGGATTTTTTACTGGATGATTTACAGAAAAAGTTAGCCTCTCCTGAGCCTATTGATAGAAAGGCACTGCAGGATCACATACATAACACTCAGCAGGTTAACAATCATTTTCTTCAGTGTGGTTATGATGCATTGGAGGCTTCATGTAGAGCAGCCATGACTGGGGCTGTGATACGTAGACATGCTTGGTTAAAAGATCAGCCACTGCCAGACCATGTCAAAGTAAAGTTACTTGATGCACCTCTGGAGAAACGGAAGCTTTTCGGTGCTATTGCACAAGATGTGTTGAAGTCCATTGAGGAGAAAGCTAAGTCAGTACAAGGATTTCCTCCAGGTTCAGCCACCCAGATTCAGTAGAAACTGGCCTTCAAAGAATTGGTCCTTCCCAGACTCGGACAAGTTTCAAAGGGGAAAGAACAGGCGTGGCCGAGGCCAATACCGAGGCTCCTACAGGGGCCGCCAATGGCAACCTACAAATCAAATAAGTGCTGCAACCAGTCCAGCTGCACCACAAGGACAATCACAATGACTTGACTTTCATACCGCCTACAAGGGCTCAGAGAGAAGCACCCTTGGGCGGAAAATTATCCTTATTCTCAGAAAACTGGCATATCTTATCCAAGGACAACTGGATTCTGGATTTAATAGACAAGGGTTACAGATTCCACTTCCATACTTTACGTACAAGACAAGGCATGCCAAACCTGCCACTCCATCAAAGGGCAGAGGCACTCATTCAAATTTCAAAGCTATTAAGTATAAAAGCAATAGAAAAGGTACCTCCTCAGGAACAAGGCCAGGGATTTTATTCAAGACTGTTCCTTGTTCCAAGAAAGTAAAACAAATGGAGGCCTATACTGGACTTGTCTACTCTAAATACCTTTCCCATTGTGCCAAAGTTCAAAATGCTGACGTTACAGCAACTCCTTCCCATGCTGGCCAAGGGGTCTTGGCTGGTCACTCTGGACCTCAAGGAGGCATACCTGCATGTCCCAATCAGACAAAGCTGCAGAAGATACCTCAGATTTCTTGCAGGGACAGAGCATTATCAATTCTCAGCATTGCCGTTTGGCTTATCTACTGCCCAGAGTGTTCACGAAATGCCTGGCATCAGTAGTGGCACACTGCAGACTCCAGGGAATTCAAATATACCCCTACCTGGACGACTGCCTCATACAAGCAGACAACAAACAAACTTTAACAAAAAACTTGGACTATGTCATGCAAATACTACAGGCCTTGGGATACACAGTCAACATTCAGAAATCAAGACTACGGCCATCCCAACAGATTATCTTCCTGGGGCCAAACTGGACACAAACACAAATGGCCTACCTCACAGAGGAAAAACAACAGCAGTTACCAGAGTACTTCAAAGGCTTAGCACAGCTCTCCCAGCTGACTGCAAGGAAACTCCTGCAGGCCCTGGGATTCATGGCATCATGCATTCTTCTGATACCTTTGGCAAGACTTCATATGAGAAAGCTGCAATGGTATTTGAAAAGCTTATGGTCCCAACACAGCCAAAGCCTAGAGGACGTAATCCCACTTATTCCATGTCTGCAAAAAGAATTCTTGTGGTGGGCTCAAGCAAGTCAATCAAACAAAGGCATGTCTTTCAACAGACCTCAAGCAGGTCAAATAATTACAACAGATGCCTCAGATCATGGATGGGGGGCGCACATGGAGGGCAGATGCGTTCAAGGTCAATGGACACCAAAGGAAAGACATCTGCACATAAACCAAAAAGAGATGTTGGCAGTGATGCATGCAATCGAGAGTTTCGAAAAATCACTGCAACAAGGGCATTTACTAATAAGGACAGACAACACCACTGTCATGTGGTATATAAACAAGCAGGGAGGGACTCATTCATACCCCCTCTGCAGACTAACAATGATTCTCTGGGAAAAAGCACGGAGTCTGAAGATGCAACTGCAATCCCAGTTTGTGCCAGGCAAGGACAAAATACTGGCGGACAAGCTGAGCAGAAATTTCTTGGATCCGCACGAATGGAGGCTGCATCCCCACATTTTCTCACAAATAACAAAGACATGGGGAAGACCGGACATAGATCTCTTTGCGTCTCACACGAATCATCACCTGGAAAAGTTCTGTACCAGGACCCACCATCCTCTAGCCTGGACAATGGATGCTCTCTCCTTCAGCTGGAATTCCCTAAAAATTTATGCATTCGCTCCTCTGCCACTGTTGACCAAGGTGATCCTGAAGATCAAAGCAGAACAACCAACAGGCATTTTGATAGCTCCAGACTGGCCAAAGCAACACTGGTACCCATTGCTGTTGAGCATAACTCGGACCAAATCATGGCCTCTGCCCCTATGGTCCCTGCTCCTAACACAACACAACTACAGGACTGTTCACCAAAACCTGAAAACATTACATCTGACAGCCTGGAGGTTACCTTAACTCCTTCCGCTTCCACTCTTTCCAAGGCAGTTCAGGACATCTTATTGGAAGCACGCAGACCTTCCAAAAGAAAAACCTATTCAGCCAAGTGGAAGAGATTCAGCATCTGGGCTGCCAACAGGGGTCAGGATACAACAGTACTGAGTATGCCTCAGATATTGGAATACTTGGCAGAAATGTTTCACTCTGGACTCTCATATTCTTCCATAAAGATTCATGCCTCAGCAATCACAGCAAGATACAATTGTGATCCACCAGTGTTCTCACATCCTTTGCTAAGACAGTTCCTAAGAGGGATAAAAAATATCAAGCCTCCCAGAAAACAACCAATACCTGCATGGGACCTTAATTTTGTATTGGAAAAATTAACTCTTCCTCTCTTTGAGCCAGCAGCAACCTCAGAGATACAATTTCTATCATGGAAAATGTTTTTTCTATTGGCAGTCACATCAGCAAGAAGAGTCTCGGAGATACAGGCACTCATGGCAGTACCTCCTTTCCTCATTTTTCATCAGGACAGAGTCTCTCTAAGAACAAATCCTTCTTTCATGCCAAAGGTAATTTCCAGGGTGTCTCTAAATCAAGCTATTCACCTTCCTACTTTCTTCCCCAATCCTCAAAATAGAGGGGAAAGACTGCTACATACCTTGGATATACACAGGCAACTACGCTACTACTTGGACAGAACTGAGGCCACCAGAAAGTCTGACCAGCTGTTTGTAGCCTATGCTGCTGGAATACCGGGAAAAGCAATCTCCAAGCAAACAATTTCAAAATGGATTGGACACTGCATCAGATTCTGCTATTCTTACCATGGAAAAAGTGTGCCAGCCAATATTAGGCCACATTCCACCAGAGCTATAGCCACATCCACAGCTTTCCTAAGAGGAGTGGCTACAAAGGACATTCTAGAGGCTGCTACATGGAGCTCCGTGCATACATTTACCAAACACTACAACCTGCCTTTATACTCCAGATCCCGAGCAGGATTTGCTTCGGCAGTCCTGCAGGGCATTTTAGCTACACCATCCTTTTCTTAGCTCCATCCACCCCCAGCTTGGCTATGGTATTCAACCCATATGTTATGACTGCAGTTGCATTCTTGAAGGACATAGTACAGTTTTGTACCTACCATAAATGTAGATGTTCGATGGATATGCAACTGCAGTCGGATTTTCCTTCCCTCCTTCCCCTCTTTTTTCCTTCTTTGTGGGTCCATTCCCCCTATTCCTATTAGCTGGGGGTATCTCCTATGGTGTATCTGTTTATTACTGTTGTGCATGTCTGGAATTGTTTATCCATTCACCAAATTTAGCTTTCCTAGGAGGGCACCTGGCATCTGGGGCAAGAAACACTGAAGAAGATGGCGTCGGCCGATGCCTTTATACTCCAGCCGTTGTGACGTCGGAGAGGAGGCGACACCAGCCGACGCCGGACCCAGACTTTGGAATTCGGCCGACCGAGGGCTGCCTGAGGCAGGACAACCCATATGTTATGACTGCAGTTGCATATCTATCGGACATCTACATTTATGGTAGGTACAAAACTGTACTTTGAGGATAAGTTTGGTAGATAGATCTCAAACCAATTTGAATAAGAGTTTACCAAAACTAAGTAGTGTTGATTTTTCCACTCAAAGATATCAGTTGCTACAATAGACCAAGGTAGTTCAGGAACTGGATGTAGCTGAAGTGGATGTTCTTCGTGTTTCACTGTTGCAGTCATTGCATTTGGGTTATCCTGCTGGCAGGTTGCCCTCAGTCTGCCTGAATTCCAAAGTCTTGGGTCCTGCGTTGGTTGCTGTCGCCTCTTCCCTGACGTCAGGTCGTCAGGGGTATAAAAGATGCAGCCGACGCCATTTTATTCAGTCTTTCTTGCCGTGCAGTGCCCGAAGCAGAAGCAGTTCGCAAGTGCCGGTCGGCCGACTCCTGAGATTTTCGTGTTCGAGTTTCAGATCTGAAGTCTTCATTAAAAGCTAAGTACCCTGTTGGGGAAACTTTTTTTCTTGCTCCAGACCGATGTCAGAAAAAGTTAATAATTGTATTTCTTGTGGGAAGCAAATACCTCATAAGGACTTTTATTCTTACTGTATTCCTTGCCTAGGCCCTGACCACGACGTTGCTTTAACCAGCGCACTATTAAGCGTTGGTACGATTTTGCATTAAGCTATTTTGGGCGAAGATTTAATTATACAATGTCGTCGGATAGCCATCCGACTACCGAAGTTCACAAAAAACGCAAAGAAAAAGAAAAGGACAGGCAACCGAGGTCCAAAACTGACAACAAAGCTTCCCATAAGCAAGTCGCCGGTTCGCCAGTTCTCAGTGAGGCTCTTTCGCAGCCCCTGACGCCTGCTACTTTAGAGTCACAAGCCGCTACAGACTCCCACGTGGAGTCGGCCAGGCCGCTGGAAACTCAAGGTATTGGAGCCTCTGAGACTATTCTCTCAGATGGGTCCGGAGCCACTGAGCAGGCATCGGCTTCTGAGGGTGTATTCAGACCTAAACAATTATATATTAAACCTACTTCAAAGACTAAGACACCTTTAAAGGCAAAGAAACAAGTTCTCTAGTCAAAAGGACAGGCCTCCATGCCCAAAAAACAGATGCTCAAAATGGCCGAAGACTTAATTACCTTGATCAGGGGTTCCCATCCCCCTCCTGATAAGAGGCCTAGGCAAGAGACAGACTATGAATCTTCAGATCAGGTTTCCATTTCTTCTGATTCCTCTTCTAATCAGGAATGTTCTCTTCCCCCCATGAGGATTCTGATGCTGAAGAATCAATTCCTTCAGCTTCTCCTCCTGAGGACTACTCTTTTGGGGAAACCTTGCATACCATGAGGGAGCACTTTCACTGGGAGAGCCAAGACTTTTCAGAATCTAAGAAAAGGCTCAGAGATTTCCTTTTACTACCTCAACACAGGCCTCTAGCTATCCCACCTGTGTTGGACATTGTAAATGATGTGTTCTCGGAGTCTAGTCTGACCCCTGACTCTTTACCTCCAGCTCCTGTTAAGCCGGACAGATACTACAAGGTCCCTGACTCTCATAAATTTCTTTTCAAAAACCCTTCTGCAGACCCAGAAACTATTTCTCAGGGTCCAAAGGGGGTCAAGGCTTCTACTGCAAAACATCCTACCCCCTCTGACAGGGATTCCAGGGCTCTGGATAGATGGGGAAAAAAGGTTTACACATCTACTACTTTGGCTATAAGGGCTTTAAATTGCCAGTTTCACATGCTCAAATATCCGCAATATATCGTGACACTGTTTAAACAGAAAATGATGGAAAATTCTGAATGTGCAGAAAACAAAGAAATGCAGGATTTATTGTATGCAGCTGAACAAGTTGGAAAGTATACTTTGCAATGTGGGTTTGATTCTCTGGAGGCCTCCTGCAGGGCCGCTGGTACGGGTTCTGTCATTAGGAGGCATGCTTGGTTAAAGAAACAAAATCTGCCCGACCATGTTAAAGCAAAATTATTAGATGCTCCTTTACAACATGATACCTTGTTTGGTGTTAAGGCAGAAGAGATTTTAAAGAAAATGGAGGACAAAGGTAAATATATGCAAACGATCAAGGATTTCTTACAGGAAACAGTCCCAATGACTTCCCCCTGCCTGCGCCAAGCACTTATCTTCTGGCAGCACCATTAGGGGGAAAACTAGCATTTCTTTTCTCAAAATTGGCACATGATAACCCAGGACAAATGGGTTCTAGACATAGTGCTGCAAGGCTGCAAATTTCATTTCCATACTCTGCCAAGGGAAAACGGTTGGCCAGACCTGCCAAAAAATCAATGGGCAGAGGCTCAAAAACAAGTTGCAGCTCTCATGGACATGAGGGCTAGTCAACAAGTACCACAGCAAGAGCAGGGACAAGGATTTTACTCAAGACTGTTCTTGGTACTCAGAAAGGACAAAGCATGGAGACCAATTCTGGACCTATCTATTCTAAACACTTTCCTGAATATACCAAAATTGAAGATGTTAACCTTACAGCAGCTTCTGCCCATGCTGGGCAGTAAGGCTTGGCTCGTGACTTTAGACCTAAAAGAGGCATACCTGCATGTCCCAATCAAACAATCATGCAGAAGATACCTCAGGTTCAAGGCTGGCTCAAAGCATTACCAATTCTCTGCACTGCCCTTTGGCTTATCTACTGCGCCCAGGGTCTTCACAAAGTGCCTGGCACCAGTAATTGCTTACTGCAGACTAAGAGGAATACAAATATATCCTTACTTGGACGACTGCCTCATACAAGCAGAGAGCAAGGACATTCTACTACAGCATCTGACTTTTGTGATAAAACTCTTAACAGGCCTAGGGTACACAGTCAACAAAAAGAAATCAAAACTAGTACCCTCTCGAGATAATATTCCTGGGTGCAAGCTTAAATACAACTGCCCAGATGGCTTATCTCACTCCAGGCAAAGGCAACTGACTACCTATTTCAAGGAAATGGCAACAAAGGCCCAGTTATCTGCAAGAACATTTCTGCAGGCTTTGGGCTTCATGGCATCTTGCATCTAACTAATTCCATATGCAAGACTGCATATGAGGAAAATTCCGTGCTACCTAAAAAGTGTCTGGACACAACATTGCCACAGCCTGGAAACGGTGATTACTCTAATTCCCTGCCTGAAACAGGAATTTCGATGGTGGGCCAAGGCTTGTCACCAAAACAAGGGACAGCCATTCTTACTACCCCCAGCCAGGCAGTGCCTAACGACGGATGCATCAGATTATGCCTGGGGGGCACACATGGAAGGAAGAGGCATTCAGGGCACCTGGTTCACAAACCAAAAGCATCTACATGTCAGTCAAAAAGAGATGCTAGCTATTCAAAATGCCCTGATAGCTTTCAAGGACCTACTTCATCCGGGACAACTACTGATAAACAGACAACACCACGGTCATATGTGGTACATAAACAAGCAAGGGGGTACTCATTCTTACCCCCTGTGCAGAGTAGCCATGGCTTTATGGGACACAGCATTGACTTACCAAGTTCATCTGTAGGCACAATTCCTGCCAGGAAAGGAAAATACTCTGGCAGATGAACTAAGCAGAAACCTCATGGATCCCCACGAGTGGCACCTGGATCCACAAGTCTTCAACATGATAACAAGGAAATGGGGATGCCCGGACATAGATCTATTTGCCTCTCCTCAGAACAATCAACTAAAAAGATTCTGAACAAGGACTTATCACAGACAAGCTTGGAAAGTGGACGCCTTATCTTTCAACTGGACAAACCTATCAGTATATGCCTTTCCTCCACTTCCTCTCCTCCCCAAGGTACTCCTAAAGGTCAGGCAGGAGAAACCAAAAATGATTCTGATTGCCCCAGACTGGCCACGCCGGTCCTGGTATCCGATCTTAAGGAACTTGTCCCAATGCCTAGCCTGGACCTTACCTCAAATACCTCATCTACTGTCCCAGCAAAACAATCAGATTCTCCACAGCCAACTCAGGACCCTAAACCTGGCAGCATGGCGGATAATGTAGCCATACAAACCACACCTCTCAGTAAAGCTGTGATGGATGTCATTTTAGAAGCCAGAAGGCCTAGTACTAGAAAGCTCTATGCTGGGAAATGGAAGAGAGTTTGCGCTTGGAACCAAGCTCAAGGAACTGATACAGCTGTCCCAAATATTCCTCAGATTTTGCAATATTTAACGGAGATGTTGGACGAAGGCCTATCTTTTTCATCAGTTAAAAATCCATGCCTCTGCCATTTCGGCTCATTACAATACAGAGCCACCATTCTTTTCTCATCCTTTATCAAGGCAGTACCTCAGAGGAGCCAAAAACTTAAGGCCTCCAAGGAGAACGCCAATACCTGCATGGGACCTTAATTATGTATTGGACAAACTCGCCTTACAGCCTTTTGAGCCAGCTGCTACTGCGGACATAAAGTTCTTATCTTGGAAAACAGCTCTGCTCCTAGCAATAACTTCTGCAAGACGAGTTTCAGAGCTACAGGCTATCATGGCTGTGGAACCCTTTATCATTTTCTATCCAGACAGGGTCTCTCTGAGAACCAACCCTACATTTATGCCTAAGGTGGTAGCCAGTGTAGCCCTTAACCAAACAATTCATTTGCCAACCTTTTATCCAAATCCACAGAACAAGGGGGAGAAAATTCTCCATTCTTTGGACGTACACAGACAATTTCGATTCTATTTGGACAAAACTAAAGTTTTCAGAAAGACAGAGCAATTACTAGTGGCATATGCCACAGCATCACAAGGAAAGGCTATCTCCAAGCAGACTATTTCAAAGTGGATAGGTCACTGCATTCGTTTCTGCTACTCTCAGCATGGCAAACCAGTGCCTAAGGGCATTAGGCCACATTCAACCAGAGCTGCAGCCGCTTATGCAGCCTTTCTCAGGGGAGTACCAACCAAGGACATTTTGGAGGCTGCTACTTGGAGTTCAGTGCATACCTTTACAAAACATTACAATCTGCCTCTTTACTCTAAGTCCAGGGCAGGCTTTGCCAGTGCAGTTCTGCAGGGCCTCATAGCCGCTTCTAATGCTGTTTAGCTCCAGCCCCCCCCCCCCCCCAACCATAGCTTTGGGACTCTACCCAAATGTAATGACTGCAACAGTGAAACACGAAGAACATAGTACAGTTGTGTACACTTACCATAAATGTAGATGTTCAAGTGTATTTACTGTTGCAGTCCAGGTTACCCACCCACCATCCCCCTTATTTTTACTGGAACTTATCTTTACTTCTCAAATCTATGCAATCTATGTGGTGTATTTGCTTATAGATGAAGGTAAAGCTTATTTTGGTGCATGTATGTTTTACTTACATATTTTTAGCCTACCTTTTTGGAGGCACCTGACATCTGCGGCAAGAAAAACTAAATAAAATGGTGTCAGCTGCATCTTTTATACCACTGATGACCTGACGTCAGGGAAGAGGCAACAGCAACCGACGCAGGACCCAAGACTTTGGAATTCAGGCCGACTGAGGGCAACCTGCCAGCAGGATAACCCAAATGACTGCAACAGTGAATACACTTGAACATCTACATTTATGGTAAGTGTACACAACTGTACTTTCTCTTTGCAAATGTGGTCTAGTGCTATTGCATACGGAACAAGAATAAAGAACTGTATCAAAGTATTATGATAATGTAGGCAAAAATACCAATTCTCTGGCTCTTCTCTTAGTGGATGTGGATCCTGGGTGACCACGATGCAAAATCTGAATATATCCTTGTAAGGAAGCAGGAACAACAATTTTAGGGCCTTTGAAAATAGTGCCATCTTCCATTAACAATTCATCTCTTTAGGGAAAATCTGTTTGCACCTCAGGTGATATGCTAGATTGCTTTGACGGCAATCTGACATTTAATATAATGAGAGAGCTTCTGTGAAATTGGATCAGTCTGAGTGTGATCTCTTAACTCATCAAGTCTAGTGATAGAAAAATTATGCACTGACATCACATAAGTCAAAAGTCTGAGAATCAAGCTGATGTCCTTCAAGAATGCAACTGCAGTCATAACATAAGGGTTGTCCTGCCTCAGGCAGCCCTCCGTCGGCCGGATTCCAAAGTCTGGGTCCGACGTCGGCTGATGTCGCATTTCTCTCCGACGTCAGAGCGGCTGGAGTACATAAGCATCAGCCGACGCCATCTTCTTCAGTCTTTCTTGCCGCGCGGTGCCCGAAGCAGAAGCAGTTCGCAAGTGCCGGTCGGTCAGCTCCTGTATTCTTCGAAACCGAAGTCATCAAAAAAGCTAAGTACCCCGTTGGGGACCTTTTCTTGCCTCAGCCGATGTCAGAAATTACTGAAAAAGTAAATAATTGTTTGTCTTGTGGTAAACAAATACCTCATAAGGATTTCCACTCTTACTGCCTCCCTTGCCTTGGCCCAGACCACGACGTCTCGGCCTGTGCCGCCTGTGCTCGCTTCAATAAGCGCACTCTCAGGTGCCGGGCGGAGTTCGCTGAAGACTTTTTCGGCGAAAAATTTGATTATACAATGCCGTCGGAACAACCGACAACGCAGACTCCTAAGAAACGAAAAGACTGGGACCGACATCCTCGGCCCGCGTCTTCCACCGACACCACGCCAAAACTAACCGCGAGTGCCCCGGTTCCCTCAGAGGTGGCTATTCCACCGCTCCGAACCGAAGACACCGCATTACCGATACCTCCGATACAGGAGGCCACTCCGACGCCAGTTATTGATTTTCCTCCGGATACTGAAACCGAGGAAATGCCCGAGACCATTGCTGTTGATAAGGTCACTCCTGCACGTGGAGCGGCTAGGCCTCCCATGTCCATGTCTATCAAGGCCTACACACGTGCTAAGGCAGCCAGCAAGTCCAAGCATCTTACTGCTAAAACCTTACCTCAGCCTACTCCTGAAACTCAAATCATGTCTATGGCCGCAGATTTAATTTCCCTGATCAGAGGTTCCTAGGCCCATCCTGAGAGAGGATCCCAGCCTCCTCCTGATAAGAGGCCCAGGGTTGAACCCTCTGACCCTCTCCCTTCAGATGAAGATTCTGAGGACTCTGTTCACTCCGAAAGCCAGGAAGAGCCCTTCCAGACCTATGAGGATTCAGATGCAGAGGACTCCATTCCCTCGGCCTCTCCTCCTGAGAATATTTCTTTTGGGGAAGTTCTGCATTCCATGAGGGAGCATTTTAAGTGGCAAGGCCAGGAATATTCAGATTCCAGAAAGCGCCTTCGTACCTTCCTTAAAAAGCCCCAGCACAGACCCTTAGCTATACCTCCTGTGCTTGAGGTATTTGACTTGTACTCTGACTCCAGTGTTACCCCTGATACTCTTCCTCCTGCTCCTGTCAAGCCTGACAGATACTATAGGGTCCCAGAAACCCATTTTCATTTCTTTAGGGCCCATGCTGTTGATTTAGAAACAATTTCCCAGGGGCCTAAAGGGGTTTCAGCTACCACCTCCAAAAACCCTTTGCCTTCCAACAGGGAAGCAAGGTCCTTAGAGAGATGGGGGAAGAAGGTTTACACCTCCACTACTTTATCTATGAGAGCTCTCAATTGTCTCTTTCACATGTTTCAATATCAGGATTTCCTGTTAGATGATTTACAGAAAAGATTGGCCTCTCCTGAACCTTTAGATAGGAAGTCTTTGCATGAGGCTGTGCATAATTCTCAGCAGGTTAGCAATCACTTTCTACAGTGTGGATATGATGCATTGAAGGCTTCTTGTAGGGCAGCTATGACAGGGCCTGCTGGCCATAACCTCGTAGACATGCATGGTTAAAAGAACAACCTTTACCAGATCATGTTAAGTCAAAACTTCTTGATACACCCTTGGAAAAGAACAAGCTTTTTGGTGCTAATGCTAAAGTTGTGTTAAAGTCCATTGAGGAAAAAGCCAAGTCAGTTCAGACAGTCAAAGATTTCCTCCAGGTTCAGCCGCCCAGATTCAGCAGGAACTGGCCTTCTAAGAACTGGTCCTTTCCTAATCCTGAAAGATTTCAAAGGGGCAAAAACAGTCGTGCCTGAGGAAGAGGGCAATACAGAGGATCCTACAGGGGACGACAATGGCAACCAGCAAACCAAAGAAGTGACACAGGGGTTTCTCCTGCCCCGCAGGGGCAATCTCAATGACTTTCCTCTAGTTCCGCTGACCAAGGAGCAAAAAGAAGCTCCTTTGGGCGGAAAGTTATCTCTGTTTTCAAAAAATTGGCACAAACTGACAAAAGACAAATGGATTTTGGACATTATAGACCACGGTTACAGGTTCCATTTTCATACCTTGCCAAGAAAACAAGGCATGCCAAACCTTCCACAAAATCAGAGGGCAGAGGCTATCAAGCAAATTTCTCTGCTTGCACAGATCAAAGCAATAGAAAAAGTTCCACAACAAGAGCAAGGTCAGGGGTTTTACTCAAGACTGTTCCTTGTTCCAAGAAAAGAAACTCAATGGAGACCAATACTGGGCTTGTCCGCTTTAAACACTTTTCTCATAGTACCAAAGTTCAAAATGCTGACTTTACAGCAACTCCTTCCCATGCTGGGCAAGTGGTCTTGGCTGATTACTCTGGACCTCAAGGAGGCATACCTGCATGTCCCTATCAGACACAGCTGCAGAAGATACCTCAGATTTCTTGCAGGGCCAGAGCAGTATCAATTCTCAGCATTGCCATTTGGCTTATCTACTGCGCCCAGAGTATTCACGAAATGCCTGGCATCAGTAATTGCTCATTGCAGGCTCCAGGGGATTCAAATCTACCCGTACCTGGACGATTGCCTCATACAAGCGGACAACAAACTAACCTTGACAAAAAACTTGAATTATGTCATACACTTGTTACAGGCTCTGGGATACACAGTCAACTTTCAAAAGTCAAGACTTCAGCCATCCCAGCAAATAACCTTCTTAGGAGCCAAACTAGACACAGCCTCTCAAATGGCTTACCTGACAGAAGACAAACAAAAGAAGTTAACTCATTACTTCAAAAGTTTAGCAAAGCTCACCCAGATGACTGCAAGGAGTTTCCTACAGGCCCTGGGTTACATGGCATCCTGCATTCTCCTGGTTCCACTAGCAAGACTACACATGAGAAAGCTTCAATGGTACTTAAAAAGCTTATGGTCTCAACACAGCAACAACCTAGAAGCAACTATTCCACTAATTCCATGTCTTCAAAAGGAATTTCTATGGTGGGTCACAGTAAGCCAGTCAAACATAGGTATGTCTTTCAAAAAACCTCAGATAACACAGACGCCTCAGACCTTGGATGGGGGGCGCACATGGAGGGCAGATGTATTCAAGGGCAATGGTCTCCAAAGGAAACGCATCTGCATATCAACCAAAAAGAAATGCTAGCAGTAATGCATGCCATCGAGGCCTTTGGACAACAACTTCAACAAGGCCACCTACTAATACGGACAGACAACACCACTGTGATGTGGTACATAAACAAGCAGGGAAGCACTCATTCTTACCCCCCTTTGCAGACTGACAATGAATCTTTGGGAAAAATCACTGGGTCTAAACATACAGTTACAATCACAGTTTGTTCCAGGCAAAGACAATGTTCTGGCGGACAGTCTAAGCAGGAATTTCCTAGACCCCCACGAATGGAGGCTACATCCAGACATTTTTATACGACTCACCTCGACATGGGGCAGGCCGGACGTAGACCTATTTGCCTCCCACCTCAATCATCACTTACAGAAGTTCTGCTCAAGGACATATCATCCACAAGCATGGAAAATAGATGCCCTCTCATTCAGCTGGAGCTCCCTAATAATTTATGCATTTCCACCTCTGCCACTGATGACCACAGTGTTATTAAAGATCAAGGCAGAGCAGCCGAAGGGGATCCTAATAGCTCCAGACTGGCCAAGACAACACTGGTACCCACTACTACGGAGCATATGTCACAACAAAACGTGGGCCCTTCCACAATGGCCCCAACTTTTGACTCAACACAACTTCAGGACAGTTCATCCCAACATCCAGACGCTACAGCTAACAGCTTGGGAAATCCTGTAAATAACCTCAATTTACCTCTCTCCAAGGAGGTTCAGCGGATACTAACAGAAGCCCGCAGACCATCCACCAGAAAGGCTTATTCAGCCAAATGGAAGAGATTCAGCATTTGGAATACCAACAAGGGTCATGATGCATCACTTTTGAGCATCCCACTCATTCTGGAATACTTGGCAGATATGTTACATAACGGACTCTCCTACTCTTCCATAAAAATACATGCTTCAGCTATCTCAGCTAGATACAACACTGATCCACCTGTGTTTTCACATCCTTTGTTAAGGCAATTTCTTAGAGGAATCAAGAATATAAAGCCCCCAAGAAAGGCACCAGTACCAGCTTGGGACCTCAGTTTTGTCCTAGAAAAATTGACTCTACCTCCCTTCGAGCCAGCAGCTTCTGTGGATTTACAATTTCTTTCCTGGAAGACAGCTTTCCTGCTGGCCATAACCTCAGCAAGAAGGGTTTCGGAACTACAGGCCTTAATGGCAATACCACCGTTCATAACTTTTCACAGAGACAGGGTCTCCTTACGAACCAACCCTACCTTTCTGCCAAAAGTGGTATCTAGGGTTTCTTTAAATCAAGCAATTCATCTGCCTACTTTCTTTCCCAATCCTGAGAACAAAGGGGAAAGACTGTTACATACCTTGGACATACACAGACAACTTCGCTACTACCTAGACAGAACCAAGACCAGTAGGAAGTCTGATCAGCTTTTTGTAGCTTATGCCCCTGGAGTACAAGGAAAAGCAATTTCCAAACAGACAATTTCAAAATGGATTGGACATTGCATCAGATTCTGTTATTCCTTCCATGGAAAGAGTGTGCCAGCCAATGTCAGACCACACTCCACCAGAGCTACAGCCACCTCTACAGCATTTTTAAGAGGGATGCCTACAAAAGACATTCTAGAAGCTGCTACATGGAGCTCCGTGCATACATTTTCCAAACACTACAACCTCCCTTTATATTCCAGATCCAGAGCAGGCTTTGCTTCGGCAGTCCTGCAGGGATTGCTAGCTGCACCATCCTTTTCTTAGAGCATACCACCTCCCCCAGCTAAGCTATGGTATTCAACCCATATGTTATGACTGCAGTTGCATTCTTGAAGGACATAGTACAGTTTTGTACCTACCATAAATGTAGATGTCCGATAGATATGCAACTGCAGTCGGGTTTTCCCTCCCTCTTTCCCCTCTATGCCTTGGGTCCACTCCTCTCCCTGTTATCTTTAGCTGGGGATATCTGTTATGGTGTATCTGTTTATTGCTTATTTATTGTCTGGAAACCTATTTTTGTCTTCCAATTTGATTACAGCCTTCCTTGGAGGGCACCTGGCATCTGGGGCAAGAAACACTGAAGAAGATGGCGTCGGCTGATGCTTATGTACTCCAGCCACTCTGATGTCGGAGAGAAATGCGACATCAGCCGACGTCGGACCCAGACTTTGGAATCCGGCCGACCGAGGGCTGCCTGAGGCAGGACAACCCTTATGTTATGACTGCAGTTGCATATCTATCGGACATCTACATTTATGGTAGGTACAAAACTGTACTTTCTGTTATATCTCTAGGATATCTGGATAAAGTATCAGCCAGATAAAGGAACGTGCCTTTAATGTAGACCAATTTTAAATTGTACTTTTGTAGTTTGAGCATTATTCTTTATAATCTTGGCAGAGCAGAATACATAGACTTCTTTAGAATAGTAACAAGAGGTTGATCAGTTTCAGTCTGAATAGCTCGACCATAAGTATAATCATGAAACTTGGAGCATGCAAGTACTATAGCCAAAAGCTCTTTCTCATTTTGAGCATATTTCATCTCCATTTAGGTTAGTGTTGGAAATGTATAGACTACTCGTCTGCCTTCTTGAAGTATGACTGCTGCTAGGCTAAATTTTGAAGCATCACAGAAAAGATTAACTGGTTTGTTCACATCCTAGTATCTTAACGTAGGTGGGGTGGCAATTTTCTGCTTAGGGTTTTCAAATGCCTTCTGATGATGTTCCAACCATGACCATGCAACATTTTTGTGTGTTAGCTGTCAACTCACCAAAGTCTGGTATAAATTTCTCTAAATAGTTGACCATGCCCAGAAAATGCTGTAAACTTTGTACATTGTCTGGCTGACATCTCTAGAATAGCTGCTTGCTTGGTCGGGTCAGGTCTCAAGCCTGTACTTGTAAACAAATGTCTTACATACGTAACTTCTGGAAGTCTGAATTTGCACTGCAGAGGATTGAGTTTTAAGTTTACTTCACGTGCTTTATCTAGTACTTTCTTGGGTCCTTCTCAAATGATAGAAAACTCATTTGATGGAAAATTATTTGGCTGAAACCAAAACATAGAAAGCTCAAAACACTGAAAACTCATTTGACTGAAACTGAAAACACTGAAAATGCTATATGCCCTTTTCCCCACGGTAGTGCGATCCTGGAGTTAGTATATATAGTTAGGGGTGTGTGGGGGCACAGCCCCCCACATACTTCATGTATTTTAAACCCTACACGTGAATACTTATAACTACAATGAATAACTGTTTGGAGAAAACAATATCTACATAAACTATGTTGGGGGGCTGTGCTCCCCACCCCCCAACTATATATACTAACTCCAGGATCGCAGTACCGTGGGGAAAAGGGCATATAGCATTTTCAGTCAAATGAGTTTTCAGTGTTTTGAGCTTTCTGTCTTATGGTGTCAGTGAAATGAGTTTCTATCAAATGAGCTTTCTATCATTTGATAGGGACCCACTTTCTTGAGGTTTCTGTCATGCTCTGCTTCACCATTGCCTCCAACCAATAGACCGTTTACTATTATGGCACAAGGATAACCCGAAAATTTGTTCCATTGCATGCTGAAAAACTTCACTTACAGAACTTATTCCAAATGCCATCCTTAGGAATCTGTAGCTGCCAAACTAAGTACCAAAAGTAGTTAGAAATGAGGATTTACGATCAAGCATCACTTTCCAAAATGAACTCTCTGCATCCAAAACAGAAAGTAGAGTGGCATTCGGTATTAGAGCTGCAACTTCAGCTGTGTGCATTGGATGATATGGTCTCTTTAATGCTTTGTTCAAATCTCTTGGGTAAATGCATATTCTGATTTCATTTGGGCCTTTCTTGTGAGCAGCTATAGTGGACGATACCCATTCAGTTGGTTCTTTGACTGGACAAATCACACCTTGCTGCACCATTTTATCCAGCTGAGCTTTTACTTTATTTTGCATAGCTGTCAGAACTCTTCTCGCTGGTCTGAATACTGGCGTGATCTCTGGGTCTAACTTCATGGAATATACAACTGGAAGCTTGCCCAATTTGTCATTGAAAACATCAGCATACTCTGAGAAAATGGCTTCTGAGAAATTGGAACTCAGAACTGCACTTACATGATGAACTTATTTAGCAAAAGAAAGCCGATTCATTCTTAAACTATCTTTGAGACCCAGTAAAGATTGCATTGGCCTTCGGACTACATAGACTAACAAGTTGCAACATTTCTCAGCCAAATAACATGAAAGTATCTCTGAACCTTTGGTTTGAATTTCTTCACCTCTATAAGCAGCAGGTCACTGCTGCCACATACTTTCCCTTTTCCCAAGGAGTGCTTTAAAATTACCACCCCGTGGTGAAATAACTACCTGATCAATTATGGCAAATCTAAATGTGTGGGTATCACCATGCTCCTTTATATGTCTGTATAAGGCATTTTTGGTGTCTTGCACCTTAATCCTATACAAACGCTCATAAATCCGCTTTCTAAATTGCCTTTAGCATGGTATACTATGTTGGTACTATAACAGTTCCCTTTCTTAAACTTAATGCAAGTCCTATTGATGTCATTCAACTTGCATCCCTTACTCTCATATATAGCAAAGCATTGTCGACATGAGCCGCATTTTTTGATAAATGCATCCAATTTCTTATAATTCAAATTTTTTGCACTCTCCAATATTCTTTTTACATTAAACCCCATTTTGTATACACAGCAAGGTCGTTCACCTACTACATTTTTCACTTCATCATCAGCAGTTAAGGTGTACCAATGTCTGAACAATATATTTTTAATTTCATTTACATGTGGGGAAAACATTTAATACACATACTTTGTTAGTCTCAAGCCTATCAGTATTGCGTGACTGGATATCAGTGTTGCAATTGTATGCTGTTCCTAATATCGGGGGGTATTTTTTACCCCATTCATTTGTGACATAAAGAGCAACATCATTCAATAATGATATAGGGTAGTCAATATTAATAAACATATTCTTAATAAAATTTATTTCTTTGACCATTGTGTCATAATTAGAGGACATCCTAGCCGCCCGTATGCATTGTCCTTTAAAGATGTTTCTTAGTATGTGTTTGAGGTGATTACTTGAGTATTCCAAATACCCATTAGAGAAAGTTTCCTTTCTAAACATTTCTGACTGGAACCCAGAATCTGTGTGTCTTATAAAAGTATCCAGATAGGCAATGCCTTCATTGTTAACTTTATGCGTAAATTTCAAAAAGCTATTGGACTGATTAAGATGTACCATAAATTCATCCAAAAGTTCACTTGGTCCGTCCCATAACAGAAACATACTTTACTTGCTTTCTCTTGTTAGCGCTTTCATGCGGACAATGACCACACTTCTTCAGACAAGTTTTACAGCAAGTTTCACTTGGTATATATACAACACAGTACTAATTATACAAATAATTATCCAATTAAAACAGCAATTAAATCATTAAACAGCGCATCTATGAACACCAGTATGCTATCTCTAAAAAAAGTGTTACAAATGCCCTTGCTAAGCATATTATTGAGAATAGAGATCATACATTTTTATTCACAGTGGTACAAAAGATTAATAAGAATCCAAGAGGAGGTCCATGGAATCTCCGACTTGAAGAACAAGAGTTGCTATGGCAACTCAAAACTAATGCTTGTACATTCCCAGGTCTCAATGAAGCCCTTTCAATTAAATGTCTTTTAAAGCTTAAAGCTCTTATGAGATAGATATATCATTTATTTAGTTGTTCCGAACATTTTATAAATGTCTTTTATATAAATGGAAAACACATTCATTTGAATATGGTATACATAATGTATGTTTGTATTTTTAAATTCATCATGACATTGGGCAGGTCTTTTCCTGAATATGTATTGCAGTTCATTCACAATTTAATGATTTAATTGCTGTTTTAATTGGATAATTATTTGTATAATTAGTACTGTGTTGTATATATACCAAGTGAAACTTGCTGTAAAACTTGTCTGAAGAAGTGTGGTCATTGTCCGCATGAAAGCGCTAACAAGAGAAAGCAAGTAAAGTATTTTAAACATTTCTGTTGGTCTGCGTTGGTACCTTTTTTCCTTTTTGTCGTAGTTTATTTAATTTTCGTTTTATGGCTGGTTGCACGGGTAACCAACATTTGCAGTCTCAAGAAATGTTTTCACCCAATGTCGATATTGGCAGGGCTAACAACAATAATGACACGGACTCTGTCGGTAATCTAACTGCTCTAATTCAACATCTTACACAGCGCGTTGATGACCTGGCAGCACAAATTAACAGCCGGTATCCAGATACAATGCCTGCAGTTCGCCAGAGGACAGGAGTCACTTTTCAACCAGTACCTAGCGTCCCTCATCCCCAAAACGGCGAAAACAGTTTGGAACAACTTCATTCACTTTCGGATTCCATGGACAGCATTCCTCCAGCACAACCAGAGAGATGTAGTCCCACTGTGAATAATCGAAGCATCTTGCCACTATCACGGACTGTTTCTAACAACAACAGTAATATTAACAATGGCAATACGCATTTATCTACGGTTACACCTTTGTTACATGACTTTATTCAAGAAACTGATAACATGTTTCATAATTTTCCAAATCCAGATGCTGCAGATCAAGAAGATTTGAATACTAATATAAATATTGTGTGCAAGTTAAAGCAATTTGATACAGCATTATTAAAATATAAAAAACTTCAAGTCGAGATTTCATACTTCCGTGAATGCATAAGGCACAGTATTGTCCCGAAAGGGTTAAGACAATGGAAGTATCCATCTGGTGTCTTAAAGGACTCCCCCCTTCCATAAACAATTAATTGGATTTTTTAATCAGCAGGGGCTTAATTTTTTAGAACTTTTGATTAGTGCCTATAATACACAAATGCTTGACTTGAAGTTACAATTAGAAATCCTTGAAAAAGAAATCCAAGACGATCGTGACTTTCATCGCTATGAATTTGATTATGGGAGAATCTTTATTAGTATTAACTCTTTGTTAAATAAAATTAATGAGACTAAGAAGCGCAAATTCATCAGAGATAAAAAGGCTTATGATAAGCATTCAGCTTATCCCGATCCACCTATTTCTAATACATTAGTATCTCCACCTCAAACCTTTGAACGTAACGCTATGAATAACAACAATGACGTAGATTTTGCGTCTGACGTGGCCCCTAATCAGTTTTCACAATTGCAAAACGAAGAACAAGAACTTAGTGCAGATGCACCACCCGAGGTTCGACGTAGTGAAAGAATTTACAACCAGCGAAACGATGTTCACAACAATGAGCCGCAATCTTCGGGTTTTCACCTACAACAGCGCAATTACAGAAAAACGAATGGGAACTGGAACAAGAAAGCCCAGAACAAGAAGACGTTCAACAGATGCAAGAGGTAACAAGGCACCACTTGAATTGTACACCATTAGTGGTACATAACAGTAGCAAAGACTTTAAAGTGTATGTGTATACCTCTCCACCTTTGGTTGTAGGATTCATAGATTTACTTGCAAAAGGTTTTAATTTTGCTTTACCAACTAAATTCAATTTAAGCCGCACATTATGCGACCTGAAACTTTATATACGTAAACTCAATTTAAATGTATTGTTTAAAGGTTGCAATAACATTTTAAATGAAGAAAGAGTGCCTAGTGTCTATAACCCGCCACTTAATAACCATTTAGCCATTTTTGAAAAAATATCAGAAATTCATCTGAGGGATTTACACAATCAATATGTCTTTAGCGATGATAATGTTAGTACAGCTATGAATATAATTCAGACAGTCAAAAATCAAGGTATTCGTGTCATGAAACCAGATAAGGGAGGGGGGGCAGTCCTAATGTATGAAGAAGACTATAACAACAGGATGAAATTAATGTTGTCATTTGAAACTTATAAGATGGTTTCTAGAAATGAATTTAATCAAGCATACTTAAAAATTAAGAACATTTTAAGTGACCTATTTATTGAAGGTAGTATATCTTTAGAACTATACCACTATTTCAGTATGCCAGTCCCCCTTAACGCCAGTCATATTCGGGGTTCCAACGTTACATAAAGGAATCACCAACTTAACATTTAGACCCATCATAGATGGCAGGCAGTCAATTACATACGCCTGTGCAAAATGGGTCGACAGTACATTGAAAGAAGTATTGAAAACTGAATCCCAAATATGCATTGATTCATGGCACGTCCTAAAGAACTTAAATTCTATCACATTTGATAGTAATTATAAGCTCTTAACTGCTGACGTTTGTAATTTGTACACAGTTATTCCTCAGAATATTGGACTTGACTGGGTTAGAGATTTTCTATTGTTAAAACAATACCCAGGTCAAGACATTGATCTGCTTATCAGTTTACTAGACTTAGTATTGAGCAATAACTTCTTTGTTTAAAGATCAAATTTATTTACAACAAACTGGTGTAGCGATGGGGGCCCCATGTGGGGGCACCTTCGCAAATACTGTAATGGCGTATTGGGAACACTCCTTTTTATTTAAACATGCATTATTTCAACAAATAATTGTGTGGTATACAAGGTACCAAGATGACATCTTCATGATAGTTAGAGCCAATGATGAACAAGTAATTGAATTAATGGATGTGATGAATTCTTTCACTTCCTTTTTACAGTTCACCTTTTCTTCAGAAGATGTATCTATTAATTTTCTTTACATTCTTATTTCTAAAGACATGCGTAGAGAATGTTTTACTACTTGTATTTATAGAAAATCTTTGTACAGTAATTCTTTTTTGCACTTTTCGAGCCATCACCCATATTTCCAAAAAAGAGGCATAGTTAAAGGCCAATTGGTCCGTGCCTCACAAATGTGTTCTGAGGATTATTTATTTCATGAAGAATGTCACAAACTTAAAGAAATGTTTTTAAACAGAGGGTACCCAATTAAATTATTTGATGATTTGATGAAAGAAGTAGAAATAAAAAGAAAGAATGGACTTCTAGCACCCCTCTTACAGAAAAGTAACAAACGATTATTAAATTCTAACCCAGAAAATGTTACGGTTGTAGTTAGTGATAAATGTGTTATAGATAGTCACACTAACTATAGATCCAGTTTTATAACTCAATACAATGAATTTATGATTGAGTTTAGGAATATTTTAAACATAAACTGGGATCTGGTTCTTCAGGACTCACAATGTCGTGAATTACTAGGTGTGAAACCAGTAGTTGTTTTTAAGAAAACACCATCATTAAAAACACTGTTTGAACGTTCACTATGTCAGTACAAACCAAACAAGGGTATGTTTAAATGTGGACACTGCAATTATTGCAAATTTATTAAAACAGGTTCCACATTTCAAATAAGAGGGATAAAATATTTCATCAATAACAAATATAATTGTTTAACTGAAGGTGTTGTTTACCTAGCTGTTTGCCAATTATGTAGCGCTTATTATTTTGGCAAAACTGAACGCCAACTTAAACAGCGCATCTATGAACACCAGTATGCTATCTCTAAAAAAAGTGTTACAAATGCCCTTGCTAAGCATATTATTGAGAATAGAGATCATAAATTTTTATTCACAGTGGTACAAAAGATTAATAAGAATCCAAGAGGAGGTCCATGGAATCTCCGACTTGAAGAACAAGAGTTGCTATGGCAACTCAAAACTAATAATTGTACATTCCCAGGTCTCAGTGAAGCCCTTTCAGTTAAATGTCTTTTAAAGCTTAAAGCTCTTATGAGATAGATATCATTTATTTAGTTGTTCCGAACATTTTATAAATGTCTTTTATATAAATGGAAAACACATTCATTTGAATATGGTATACATAATGTATGTTTGTATTTTTAAATTCATCATGACATTAGGCAGGTCTTTTCCTGAATATGTATTGCAGTTCATTCACAATTTAATGATTTAATTGCTGTTTTAATTGGATAATTATTTGTATAATTAGTACTGTGTTGTATATATACCAAGTGAAACTTGCTGTAAAACTTGTCTGAAGAAGTGTGGTCATTGTCCGCATGAAAGCGCTAACAAGAGAAAGCAAGTAAAGTATTTTAAACATTTCTGTTGGTCTGCGTTGGTACCTTTTTTCCTTTTTGTCGTAGCTTATTTAATTTTCGTTCCATAACAGAAACATATCATCCAGGAACCTTGTGTAGTATACTACATGTTGAAAATACTGAAAACAAAAACGGAACACCACTGCAGCCAGAACGATGTAAAAGAAAAGAAACGCAATTTATTTCAAGACCAAAACAGCGTTTTCGCTTCCAGAAAGCCAGAAGCTTCATCAGCAGTTGAAAGGATTAAAACCAAATGCATTTAAAGCAAAGTAACTGGCGCTTGTTGACGACATCACCACAAGCGCCACAATGTTGCTTAAAGGGGCAACGATGAAACTTAAAAGGGCAACAATAACAAGGAGAGCGGGTGAAAACAAATACATAGTGTGCCCTGTAAAACTTATATAAAAGAATTAAAACATTCTAAAATGAAGTTTATTTGTTTCTTATTTAACATGTTGAAAATATGTACAATTAAATAAACATTGATTCTCCCATTCCAACATAACTAAGTTCGCAAAAATGGGAGCACACGAGGCCCCCATGGCCACACCTCGTGTCTGTTTAAAATACTCCCCTTCAAAATAAATGAAATTGTTATCCAATACCAATTCCATCATGTCAATAATCAAATTAATACGGTCCCAACTAAGGTTGGAATATCTTCTCAGACTCTCACTAAAAAATTCAAGTCCTTCTGTTTTGGGTATACAGGAGAATAAGTCTATGACATCTATAGTAATATATAACAAGCTCTTTTTCCATTTGTCTGGAGTAAGATTAGATAAAAACATCCATGAGTCCTTTATAAGGTGCGATGTACTCCCATAAATGTGTTTGACCCATCTGTCTATAGCTACTCCTATGTTGTAAGTCACACAAGTAGTATGTGTGATATGCAATGTTAGTAACACATTTAGTCTTTTCAGCTATACACTTTTGTATGTGTTTATATTTTATATATTCATGATTGTTTATGATTTTTTTATTCTCATTTTGAATAGTATTTATTTAGTGCAGCTTGACTTTCAGTATTTTCCGGGCAGAGTTGTATTTATGCAAATATATTATGTATACATTTTATAGCAATTACATATTAGTATAGTTAATTTATTTATTACAATTTTTGGCATTTAATGTTATCATCAAACATTGTATTTTAATTTTTTGTATATACAATTCTCATTTATTGGTGGAAAAGTATTTTATAATGGCACTTTAACAGGAAGTGATTGTTTAATTATCAATGAATTCTGGCGCCAAAAAAGTTTTTAAATATGCATTTTGTACTGATGTTAAGTGGTCTGAAGAAGAATGCTTTGCAGATGAAAGCGCTTACCACGTTATACAGAGTACTTCAATAAACTGTGTTTTTTATTCCTTGCACCGAGTCCATTCATGTTTTGGTTGCAAACCTAGCAGAGACGATTCTTTGTCTCTGTACATACTTGTACAAAGCATTATAAGCTGGACTCCTTATCTACACCTAGATCATGCTTTGCTAGGTCCATTCTCCATGGATTGCTGTACCTTTCTCCTTCCACCTCCCAAATATAGTTAGCTGTGGTAACCTACCCATATAACTAAGACTACTGCAGCAGTGATCAATATGAAGAACATAATACAGTTGTGCAAGTAGAACTTATCGTAACAGCAGATGTTCGAATGCTCACTGCTGCAGTAGCTGCTCCCTCTTACCATTCCCCTATTTTTTGGTGTGTTTTTATGCCAGGGTGTGGATATTTTATTTTTGTTGTTCCTAACCTTGACCTTTCAGGACTTCGCCTCCCTCTCTGTGCTGGCAGGAAAGCTCTGAAGTGCTTCACACCCAAACTTGTCTTTTAGTCAGCACAGTTTGAGCTGCTTGACAGTTTGGGAGTGTGAAAGTTTCCCTGAAGCTTTGGAAGTTGGCAGTCTTGTGTTTATCCTTGGCAGATTATAACTCGTGTAGCTAAAGCTACTGCAGCAGTGATCATTCAAACATCTACTGTTATGGTAAGTTACCCTTACACAACTCTATTTTGTGCTTCCTTTTGGCAGTCTTAAATCTGTCTTCTGAAGAATGGGAAGGGCTTCCATGGTCATTGTTCTCTGAGCATAATGTTCTTATCCTGATTTGTCTTTTTGTGCCTGTCATTCAGTTCATTTTGCAAATTGTGCTGCTGCATTTGTGCATACCTTGTACATTCTGCCATGGCTCCTTCATGTTTGAGAATTGTCCCCTGCATTGGGGAAAAGGCTTTAAAGATAGAATAGATCAGATGAAATTTCAACTGTTAAGTTTCTACAGAGTTTAAAGTGTGGGAAAAAAAAAGACTTTTCTCTCTCTTGAACCTTGTTCTTATGGAGTAGTCATGCATTGAGTACCCTTTTAACTGCTCTTGGGAGTGTCTTCCCCTTTTGCGACAGGTGAAAAGAAGCTGCTGTTTTAAGTTGATATGTTTGAGCCTTAGTGATTGGTCACTGGAAGCAAACCTATCCTTTCAGGTATCAACAGACAGGACAAAACGTGTTTTTATCTATTCCTTTGTAATATCTGTCCATTTGACCAGCTAATGCCTTATGAATTTTGTAATCATTTCCCTCGACCCTGTCTGATACGTTAGTTATTCTTAAGATCTCTCTCCTTTCTGTGTCCTCTGAATAAGTTTTTCTTGGACATCATCTTGTATTGTTAAGGGAGGCCTCCATATGTTCCAACCTTTGTACTGTTTTTGCTGTGTAGTTTGTGTAGGACTTGCTCATTCTTGTGATTACATCAAATAGTTTAGTTTGTCTAGTTTGCCATCACTGCTTTCCCTTCCAGCTTATTTGCTTGATTTCCCTTTCATCCATTATTTTCCTTTCTGTGCCCTCTTGACTTTTCCTTTTACGCTGTCTTTGGAATGTTTCCTGGAGTTAGTCATTCAGATGCAATCTTTAGTCATTTCTTCATTTCTCCTTTTTTTTTTTTTTTTTTTTTAGTTCCAAAGTTATTTTATTTTCCTGTGTGTGTACAGACTGAGCTGCAGCATTCTAGATCACCACCATACTGTAAGTCAAAGCTATGAGTCTTAAGACTACTTTTGCTTTGCCAGTACCCTCCCTCAGGCTTAACATGCAGGGGAAGTTTATTGTGTAGCTGAGAGAGGTGCTTGGTTATAAATCTGCCCCTCCATCATGTTTTATCTGTTGACAAAGATTTAAGCCCCTTGTTTTAGTGAAGGTGGAGTCATTGGACTTGATGTATAGAAGGTACAGGGCAGTCGGTTCTGTAATGGCTTGATTAGTGAAACAGAGCTGCCCTCTCAAACGCCTTTGAGACGCTGAGTAAAAATATAGAGCTTCATCCTCTCTGGAAAGCTTAGGGTCATTTTAGTTTGTAATTTTTTTTTTTTGGTTAGAAACATTTGCAGTTTTTTTGATATTTTTACTGAGATGCATTTCAAAGGGGACACTGTACTCTGTAATTGGTCTGTTTAATGCGGAGTCTAAGGGAGTGATTACTTCTTTAGACACCGACATGCCTTTAACATTTTATCTGTGCTAAATGAAAGGATTTCTAATAGGAGTTGTCACATATGGTTGAACGATAGGGAGATTTTCCCCCAAGTTTCCAGGACCCTGACTACATTTTTGTTTCGTAGAGTTATATTGTCTGTACAGTGTGATGAGTGGAGTAGTTTACCAAAAGTGACAATACTATACTTTTTAGCATTTGATTTGAACCCATTTAAGTACACTAAGAATTTACTACTGAGAGTTTGTTCTGGAGGGTTTGATTGTGAAAGGGAGACTTAACTACAACTTGGTTTACAGTAATCTGCAAACTTTTTTAGCCAAAGGTCTTGGTTCTGTGCTTGGAGATGTGAGAAGTAAAGGACGAAAAGGAGAGGCTGAGCCCTGAGGGTCATAGTTGATTATTTTCTGATCAGGTGCCTGTGACATTTACTGTATGGGTTCTGCCTTTCAGCAGATATACTATCCATCATGCCCCCCATTTTTTTTTCTGTAAGAATTTAGCTTCAATATACCAGCATGTAGAATGGTATTGAAGGTATTCGCCAGATCAGGGTATGCCATATATGTACTGCATAACCAGAGTATGCAGCTTCTGTAACTCTTTTTCGAACATTTATCAGAATTAGTAGACAAGCAGACATGATCTACCCTTCACAAAGCCAGATGGTTAAGTCTAACAATCTTTATTGTAGTTTATGAGATCAGTTCTAGTACATTGAATTGCTTTGCAGATGATGCTTGTTACACTGATATGTCTGTAATTGCCTGGTTCAACTATGAAGATAACCCTTATGGAGGGGCATCACCATTGCAGTGTGCCATTAATCAGGGATAGAACTTGTAGCTAACCTTGGGATCTGATGTAATTTTCATTTGTTCCTCAACCTGTGGGTTCGGATCAGAACCTTGGATCTGACTTGGCCACTTCTATGGCCCTAGGTTCCAATTCTCAAGCTCCTCCCTTACCTATAATGCAGAATTCTCCCAGAAAACCCCAGATCTCATTTGCTGCTCATCAGGCTGGACTGGGATTAAGACTCCCTCGAGTTCCTACTGGGTTAGTGATTTTTTGTGGATTCCGCAATGATTTTTTTTTTTTTGCTATAGGTCTTCATTGTATTCTCTTTCTAATCTCCTTATTCTGATTTAAAAAATATATATGCATACATGTGTATATGTATAGATAGGTGTGTGTGTGTGCGTGCGCACGTGTGTATGTGTATATGTGTGTGTGTGTGTGTGTGTATGTATATATATATATATATATATATATATATATATATATATATACATATATATATATATATATATATATATATATATATATACATATATATATATATATATATATATACATATCATATAAAACGTATGTGTGTGTGATGGAAGGAACAGATTGATACTCAGAGTCTTCTGGCACTTCTACTTCAGGGGCTCAAACCCCCAAGAAATCTAAAGAATCCTGGGAACACCATAAGCAGTCCACTGGTAAGTATTCTCTGCCTGTGACAGAACTGCCAAAAAATATTTTGGATCTAACACTGACTGTGAATACCTGTCATCAAATTCTTGCTCATAGGACCTCCCCAGAACAGATATTCTGTGCTCATCAGTCGACTAAGATCTTCCAGGCCTTCCTCCATCTCCTCGTCCGTCAGGTCTTCCTGCAGTCTTTTGAAACCGGAGGTTGGTAGAATGATGAAATTTCTCAGGACACAAATCCAGATGGGGGTTTGGCAGCTCCATCCCCCTCTGAATCCATGAGCTATCAGACTGCCTTTATTGCAGATGTTCTTCGTGTTTCACTGTTGCAGTCATAACTGTAGGGTGCTCCTGCCGGCAGGCAGCCCGAGGTCGGCCAGAATCCCAAAGTCTGGGTCCGGCGTCGGCTGTATAAGCTAGTAT
Source organism: Protopterus annectens (assembly GCF_019279795.1). Taxonomy (NCBI): domain Eukaryota; kingdom Metazoa; phylum Chordata; order Ceratodontiformes; family Protopteridae; genus Protopterus; species Protopterus annectens. Next base: position 632,864,255 of record NC_056733.1, read on the forward strand.
CCTGACGTCAGTACGCCTTGGTACATAGCCCTCAGCCGACGCCATCTTCTCCAGTCTTTCTTGCCGTGCGGTGGAAAGCAGCTCGCAAAACGTTGGTTGGCGATTTTCGAACAGCGCATTTGGTTGTTGTCGGTCCGAAGTTCTTACTTCTCTTCTCAAAGCTAAGTACCCCGTTGGGGAATCTTTTTCTTGTTCCTCCGATGTCAGAAAAAGTTAATAATTGTATAGCGTGTGGGAAACAATTACCTCATAAAGATTTCCACTCTTACTGTCTACCTTGCTTAGGCCCTGACCACAACGTTTCTTGTTGTCGATTCTGTGCCAGGTTCAACTCTCGTACTATCAAGCGCAGGTACGATTGGGTTTTAAATTACTTTGGCAGACGCTTCAATTACAGAATGTCGTCGGACACTACCGGAGTTCAAAAGAAGCGCAAAGACAAAGACAGGCCTCCGAGGTCCAAACAGGACTCGTTGCAGCTGGAGCCAGCGTCCGGTTCGGCTGTCGTCAGTGAGGCGCTTTTGCAGCCCCTGTCGTCCGCCACTTCTGAACCGATGGCCGATACGGACTCCCATGGGGAGCCATCAAGGCCCAATATTTTAACTGCTGCAGGACCTTCGGTCGTCGCTCCTTCAGATGGGTCCGGAACCGCTGTGCAGGTACCGGCTTCTGAGGGGGTTTTCAGGCCTACTCATGTCACTATTTCAAAGGCAAAGGCAAAGACAAAGACTCCTACTAAGTCTAAAGTTTCAGCTCAAGCTGCTTCTGAATCCACTCCCAAGACACAAAAACAATTATTGAGGATGGCTGAAGATTTGCTTACAATGATTAGGGGTTCTCACCCCCCTCCTGAGAAAAGGCCGCGACAGGATGTTACTCTGGATTCCTCTGACCAGGCTTCTGTATCTTCTGTTTCTTCCTCTGATCAGGACTACTCCTTTCCCCCTTATGAGGATTCGGATGCTGAGGATTCTTTGCCCTCGGCCTCTCCGCCTGAGGATTTTTCTTTTGGGGAAACCTTGCATGAGATGAGGGAACATTTTCATTGGGAAGGACAGGAATATTCTGCTTCCAAAAGAGGCTTAGAGAATTTCTTCTTCTTCCTCAGCATAGGCCTTTAGCTATCCCTCCTGTCTTGGACATTGTAGATGATGCTTTTTCTGAGGCTAATTTGAATCCTGATTCCATGCCTCCTGCTCCTTCTAAGCCTGATAGATTTTATAGGGTTCCTGACTCTCATTTATTTTTATTTAAAAACCCTTCTGCAGATCCTGAAACTATTTCTCAGGGCTCTAAGGCTGCTAAGGTTGCTACTTCTAAAAATCCTATTCCTTCTGAGAAGGATTCTCGTGCTTTAGACAGGTGGGGTAAAAAGGTATATACTTCTGCTACCCTGTCTGTAAGGGCTTTAAATTGCCAGTTTCATATGTTTAAATATCAGCAATTTCTTTTGTCTGTTTTAAAGCAAAAGCTTGCTTCCCATCCTTCTTGTGCAGAGGATAAGGAACTTCAGGATGTTTTGCATGCTACTGAACAGGTTAACAAGCATAGCTTACATTGTGGTTTTGATGCTTTGGATGCTTCTTGCAGGCCTGCTGCCTCTGGTACTGTGATTAGGAGACATGCCTGGCCGTGAACAAAGTTTACCTGAACAGGTTAAGGCTAAGTTATTAGATGCCCCTGTTCAACAAGATGTTCTTTTGGTTCTAAGGCTGAGGAAGTTATTAAAAGATGGAAGAAAAGGCAAAATCCATGCAGACTGTAAAAGATTTCTTGCAGGTTCAGCCTCCTAGATTTTCCAGGAATTGGCCCTCTAAAAATTGGTCCTTTCCCACGTCTGACAGGCCTCAAAGGGGAAGATATAGGCGCTCCAGAGGTCGTGGTCAAGGCCAGACCTCTTACAGATCTAGACAATGGACTGCTTCTTCACCTAGAAGGGGAGAAGACAGATCCCAATCTCAAAGAAAGCAAACTCAATGACTCTCTCGGTTGGGCTTCAGGACCCCTTCACCTGGGCGCCCCTCTCGGAGGAAAACTGTCTCTTTTTTACAGAAATTGGACTCATATTACCCAGGACAGATGGGTATTGGACGTGATTTTAAAAGGTTACAAGTTCCACTTTCACACTTTGCCAAGGACTCACGATTGGCCAGATCTGCCAAAACTTCAATGGTCAGAGGCCTTAACTCAAGTGGATGCTCTTCTGGCCATGAGAGCCATAGAGCCTGTTCCACTCGGAAATGGGAAAAGGGTTTTATTCAAGGCTGTTTCTGGTTCCCAGAAAACAAAACTCATGGAGACCTATTCTGGACCTTTCTGTGTTAAACACCTTTTTGGAAATTCCAAAGTTCAAAATGCTTACTCTACAACAGCTAATTCCAATGCTCTCTCAGGACGCCTGGATGGTGACATTGGACTTAAAGGAAGCCTATTTGCATATCCCTATCAGACAAGAACGCAGGAAATTCCTCAGGTTCAAGGCACTTTCAATTCTCTGTTCTGCCCTTTGGTTTATCTACTGCGCCCAGAGTCTTCACCAAGTGCCTGGCACCGGTAGTGGCTTACTGCAGACTTCAGGGGATCCAGATTTACCCCTATTTGGACGACTGCCTTATTCAGGCAGACAGCAAAGATCTTCTGCTTCAACATCTGGACTTTGTTCAACGTCTTCTCCTACTACTGGGATTCTCAGTGAACATAAAAAAGTCACATTTGATCCCTTCTCAACAAATGGTATTCTTGGGAGCCCTCTTAAATACAACCTTACAAAGGGCCTACCTCACTCAAGAAAAACAAACTCAGCTGGCTTCTACTTTCAACACCTTGGCAACTCTATCTCAGCTCACTGCAAGGAAATTCCTGCAGGCTCTGGGCTACATGGCTTCCTGCATTCTATTGATTCCAAACGCAAGGCTTCATATGAGAAAGCTTCAGTGGTATCTGAAAAGTGTATGGTCACAGCATTACCACGATCTGGATATTCTGATTCCTCTGATCCCCTGCCTCCAGAAGGAGTTCCTCTGGTGGTCCAGGGCTTGCACTTTAAACGAAGGAAAACCTTTTCGTCTCCCCCAACCTACTCAAATCCTAACCACCGACGCCTCGGATTATGCTTGGCGAGCACACTTTCTAGACAATTGCCAGCAGGGAACCTGGACAAAGGACCATCTTCGCTGGCACATCAATCTGAAGGAAATGTTGGCAGTACAAAATGCCCTTTTTGCCTTCGAAAACCTTTTACAACCAGGGCCTCTGCTAATTCGCACAGACAACACCACGGTCATGTGGTACATCAACAAGCAGGGGGGTTCTCATTCTTACCCCCTTTGCAGACTAGCTATGGGTTTGTGGGACACAGCTCTCAATTTGAATCTGCATCTCCAGGCTCAATTCATTCCAGGGAAACAGAATCTCTTAGCAGACAGCCTGAGCAGAAACATTTCAGATCCTCACGAATAGATGCTAGACACCAACTTGTTCAAAAGGATTACTGCAGTTTGGGGATGTCCCCAGATAGATCTGTTTGCATCCCATCTCAATCATCAGCTGCCTCGCTTTTGCACCAGGTCCTTCCACAAAACAGCATGGAGAGTGGATGCCCTGTCCTTCAGTTGGAGAAGCCTTTCAGCATATGCCTTCCCTCCTCTTCCTCTACTGCCTCGGGTACTACTGAAGATAAAACAGGACAAGCCAAAGTTCCTCATCTTGATTGCTCCAAATTGGCCTCGACAGTTTTGGTATCCAACCTTAAAGCTCCTGTTCTCGGGGCCTCCTTGGATTCTCCCACTGAACCCTTCGCTTCTGTCCCAGCATCAGGGTCAGTTACTACATTCCAATCTCAAGACCCTTTGCCTGGCAGCTTGGCTCTTCAAAGGAATTTGATTTCTTCTAGTCTTCCCAAACAAGTGTTGGATGTTCTTTTGGAAGCTAGACGGCCTAGCACTAGGAAATCCTATGCCTCTAAATGGAAGAGGTTTTCTATTTGGATGCAGGACCGAGGCTCTGATCCTCAGGTTCCTGATCTCTCCTCTATTTTGCTTTACCTTTCGGAACTTTTATCCAAAGGACTTTCCTTTTCTTCCATTAAGATACATGCTTCTGCTATCTCTGCGCATTACAGTTCTGATCCTCCTGTTTTTTTACATCCTTTGGTGAAGCAGTTCTTGAGAGGGGCTAAAAATTTGCGGCCTCCAAGGACTCCTCCTGTCCACTTTGCCTCCTTTTGAGCCTGCTGCATCTTCAGATATTAAGTTTCTATCCTGGAAGACTGTTCTTTTGCTAGCATTGACCTCTGCCAGAAGGGTCTCAGAGTTGCAAGCTCTCATGGCTTTGGAACCATACCTTATTTTCCATCAGGACAGAGTATCCTTGAGGACCAATCCTACTTTCATGCCTAAGGTGATTTCGAAAGTGGCTTTAAATCAGACAATTCACCTTCCTACTTTCTTTCCAAATCCTCAAAATAAAGGGGAAAGGATTTTGCATTCATTGGATGTGCACAGGCAGTTACGATTTTACTTGGACAAGACTAAAGATTTCAGAAAGTCTAACCAATTGTTTGTTTCCTTTGCTTCCAGTTCTCTTGGAAAACCTATTTCTAAACAAACTATTTCCAAATGGATTGCTTATGGAATCAGATTTTGTTACACTCATCATGGGAAACAGTTTCCAGGGACCATTAGAAGTCATTCTACTAGAGCAGCTGCTACTTCTACAGCTTTCCTCAGAGGAGTCCCTACCAAGGATATCTTGGAAGCTGCCACTTGGAGTTCTGTGCATACTTTTTCCAAGCACTACAATCTCCCCTTGTTTTCTAAGTCTAGGGCAGGCGTTGCCTCTGCTGTCTTGCAGGGTATTCTTGCCTCCCCTTCTTCTATCTAAAGCCTCCTCCCCCTCTACACTGCTTTGGGATTCCATCCTACAGTTATGACTGCAACAGTGAAACACGAAGAACATAGTACAGTTGTGTACACCTACCATAAATGTAGATGTTCGAGTGTCTTCACTGTTGCAGTCGGGGTTTCCCTCCCTCCTATCCCCTCTTTTTCTCTTATTTGTGGTGTATTTGTGTTTCCTTGTTGGATTCATTTTTGATTTGTTGGGGACTTCTGACATCTAGGGCAAGAAAGGCTGGAGAAGATGGCGTCGGCTGAGGGCTATGTACCAAGGCGTACTGACATCAGGATACTAGCTTATACAGCCGACGCCGGACCCAGACTTTGGGATTCTGGCCGACCTCGGGCTGCCTGCCGGCAGGAGCACCCTACAGTTATGACTGCAACAGTGAAGACACTCGAACATCTACATTTATGGTAGGTGTACACAACTGTACTTTGCTCTTTCTCAGATCCAACCACCTGCTTCGGAGCCCTCAGATCCAAAGGCCCCAAGAGTCAAGACATCAGATACAACAGTGCCAATCCTTTCGACTCCGTCCATCTCCCTAACTTGCTCGGCTCTGACCATATCTGAGCAGAACGGCTCTCAGAGCCGAAGCCTCGAAGTCAGATCAGAGGGGTTGACTTTGACTCCTAAGTTTTCAGAGCTATCACTTCGGAGCTTTGGCATTCAACAGCTCAGCGCCAACTCCTCCCTCAGAGTGGGAGATCTGTGGGCTTCCGGAGTTGCCTGCTGCAAGAGGTTTTGCTCTAAAGGGACTGCCTTCAACCTAACCACGTCTTTTTGCCTTCAAAGTGGCGGGAGAGAGTTCTCTCTCAACCTAGAAGAGCCCTGATTTTCACATCCTTAGATCAGTTTCCCACCCCTACTTTGGATCCTGTACATGAGTCCCTCTCTTCTACCACCTCTAGGACAGCCAGCACAGAAAAACATCCAATCGGTTCCAGTTTTGGAGCCCACTGTCTCTTCTTATACCACCCCGGAGCATCCTACCGAGGAGTCTCTTGTAAGAGACGGTGCAAAAGTAGGCACCTGCATTCTCCCCAAGTATCTGTCACAGAGGATGCAGACTTAGATGAGGGGGAAGGGTCCCCAAGACCTCCATCTGAAGACGTCTCATTTGGAGATATTGTTGAAATCCTTTGCCAAAAAGGTGGATGGTCTGCCCAAAACCCTACATAGCAGAAATCTGTGTTTTTGGAAGCCTTTGGGTGTGGCCCATCTACATCTTGGGTATTCCCCCCCTTTTGCAGATGACCTTATTAACCTGGTGTCCCACAGGACATGGAAGGAGACGGGCACTGTGGAGGACATGGAAGGAGACAGACACTGTGGAACCTTTCTCCAAATGACTTGACAAGATCCTCAGCGCTTCCACCAGTAGACAGTATTGGACAAAGGGCATCTCTGTAGATGCCATGGTTGTTGTGGCAGCCACCAAGAAAGAGCTAGCAGAGGAAAGGTCCAGTGTCCATCCCCCTAACAGGGAGTCTAGAGCTTTGGACAGATTTGCATCAGCGACATTCACATTGTGATCGCTGAACTACCTGGCACACTTCACCAGAGTAGAGAGGGACTACCCCAGGTCCCATGTCTGCAGAGAAACCAAAAAAAATCCTTTTCCTCCAGACTGGCCACCATAGAGTTTGTCTCTAATGTCCATGAAGCTAATCTCGCATGCCTCAGGGGTAACCTCAAGGACTTCTGGTTCAGGTATTGCTATAAGGCGCCATGCCTGGATGTGGCTTTTTGATTTCGCAGAACTTTCAAGGCTTCCTTCATCAGTGCTCCTTTTGATGGATAGTCATTGTTTGGCCCCACTGTTAGAGACTCTCTCATGTAGTGAGACAGACAAAAAGACCTTGTCTGCCATTGAAATCTGTTTTTCTCCCCCACAAAGACCTTTCTTCAGGAACCAGCATGGTGGTAAAAAAATGTGGCTCAAAAAGTCTCAAAGTCCTTTTCAGGAGTCACAGGGAGACTTTTCACCAGAGGCAGAGTGGGAGACAGCTGTAATGGTAGATGCTGCCCATGAGGCATAGGGGGTCTCTACAGTCAAGGATCTCGAGATTCTTTCTCAGACAGATCCTTTCAGCGTTCTTGACAAGTTGCCGGACTGTCCCTCTCTGAAGGCAGTTGGGGGAGCTTATCCTTGCACCCAGGCACCTAGTTAGCCATCACAAACAATAATTTGGTGCAAAATATCATATCTAGAGGATATTCCATTCCATTTTTTTTTTACATGTACCATAACCAAGGAAAGATCTCCCCAATGCTCCACCCAATCAGAGGGAGGAAGCAGTAGACTTGTGCCATGGTGCTTGAGTTAAGTACAGAGTTCTCTAGCTACTGTACTTGAGGTTGGAGTTTTAATCTCACTGCAGTCAACTGGTGTGTTTGTGCATGTCTGTCTAGTCAGAAGAGCATAACTTTGTATCCTTCAATCATCAGTACAATCCCATGGAGTACCAATATTTGTGGGAGAATCGATGTAATGGGTAAGATGTTTACCTTACAGACACATAGTGCAGGGTTTGATGCTGACATGGGGTAATTGGCTAGGCTTAAAATTGTCCACAAGGGCAGTTAACATACTACTAACCTATGAACCTACTAACAAATTACAAACCTGCTAGAAATATGTCATCCAGAGGGTTCCACCAGACTAAATCAGATCTAGAGTCTATTCCAGGTTCTTTTTAGTCCAAAAATGACAGGGGACCTCAGGCCAATTTTGGACCTAACATCCCTAAACAAATTGGTAGACATTTCTAAGTTCCAGATGATCACTATTCAGTCTATTCTGTTACTATTATGAAAGGACAGCTGGATGTGCTCAATCGACTTTCAGGACGAGTACTATCATATCAAAATGAACAGGTGCTCCAGAAGGTTTCTCCACTTCTGGCTGGGGGCCAGTCATTATCAATTCAGAATACGTCCCTTTGGTCTCACCATGGTCTTCACCAAATGCATGGCAGTAGTAGCAGCTCACTTGAGACTGCATGGATTCAGCATGTTTTCCTATCTAGACGACTGGCTACTAACCGTACCAACCAGGCATCTACTATTTACTGCACCTAGCTCTGACATTGGGCATCACAATCAACATGTAAACATGTTGTCTACAACCTACACAATTGATAAACTTCATAGGAGCACATCTGGTTGCAGCCGGTTATCTAGCCTACCTACTCCAGACAAGATTTCTGCATTAAGATAGCATATCAGAGAAATTCTGGCCATCCCAATACCCCCAGCAGATTTGGTCCTCAGAGCATTGGGTTCCTTGCTTCCAACTGCACACCTATACATGAGAATCCTTCAGTGGACTCTGGTGGTCCAATGGTCCTTTGTTTCAAGTGTGCAAATATTCACTTCTGTAGTACCTCCACTCGTAAAAGTCAGACAAAGATGACCCTTTGTTCTTTCTCCCTCCCAATGCCATGATGACCACGGACATTTCCCAGCTGGGCATTACCTGGGTCAGACGGTCTAAGACACGTGGTTGACACAGGAGATCTGTTTGCATATCAGTGTTCTAGAGATGAGAGCGGTGCTTCTAATGTTGCAAGTCCTTTAGAGCTTTCTCCTTCTAGGGACTATTGCAATACAAATGGACAAGTCTAGTATGGAATATCAACAAGCAGGAAGGAACCAGATCTTACTCCCTGTGTCGAGAAGCAATGAGACCTTGGCAGTGGGAGATTTCATCCATCCACTTCCTAACCACAGCACACATTCTGGGGAAGTCCAACACTCTAGTGGACAACTTCAGCAGAATTATCCTGATGCCTCACGAATCACTCAGTGGCAAACATTTTCCATAAATGGGGTCAACATTGCTGTGACCTGTTTGCCACCCCCTTCAACAAGTGCAGCAGGTTTTTTGCCCTGATCCCTCCACAGAGATAGTAAGAGAGATGCTGTAGTCCTTGCCCCCCCCCCCCCGGTCTTCTTAATGCTTACCTCCCCTAACTCATACCCAAGTTTCTTAATAAAACACAGAGGTTGAAGAGCAAAGTTTTCCTTGTTGCCCCTTTTTGGCCTCGACAGGTTGCTTGGTGCGACCCCCACCCCCACACCCCCATGGATGCTGGACCTGAATCCAGATTATCTGTCCCATCCATCAAGGCAAACTCGCCTACATCTTTCAGGATTAAAACAGACCTTATGGTTTCTCCAGTTCCGATGATGCACAGAAATACCAGTCTTTCTTCCCCAGTTCCGAAGATTTTAATAGGTTCATAGGTTCATAGGTTCATACTAGGCTATCTGCCCTAGGGCATTTATAAGCCTAGCCAGAATGTGTTTGGCTTTCGCCACCCATTTTTAATTTATTTTGCTATGCCCTTTTTCGAGGTTAGTATACTGTGCCTCTGTCTAACAGCGACACAGAAGTGATACCTGGGGTAAACCTACGATCTCCCATCCACTCATCAAGATTCCTCTTGAAGAGAGTCAGTGAGGGACTCTGCCTAACCTGGACTGGGATTTTATTCCAGAGTGAAGGGAGCCTCTGGGTTATGAATCTGTCCCTCCAGCATGTCCTATTTATTTCAGTGCTGAGGTTCAAGTCTCTCGAGCGTGTAGCTCGATGGGATTTGGATTTTCTGAGGTGCAGCATGTCCATTAATTCCGGGTTGGACATGGCTTTATACGTCAGGCACAGATCGCCTCTGAACAGGCGGTATGCCACTGAGTAGAGCTGGAGTTTCTTTAACCGGGTAGCATATGACATCTGTTTGAGCCCTTTGATCCTCTTGGTGAGGTACTTTTGGGGTCTTTCCAGTTGCTGCAGGTGTCTGGTAAGGTACATCCCAAAAGGGGCATTGTACTCAATTATGGGCCTGATGAGGGATGAGTAAAGAGGCACGATGACCTCCCCTGATCTAGATGTGAATCCCTTCATGATTAGGTGGGCTATATAAAATGTTTTTCTAACCACTTTGGCCACGTGGTTGTCAAATGAGAGATTGCTATCAACTTGGATCCCCAGGTCCCTAATTACTTCTCCTGTACTTAATGGATTACCACCTATGTGGTAATTTGTGGGCACTTTGTTTTTGCCAACGGGGATGACTATACACTTTTTGGCATTTAGCTTGAGGCCATGGCTCTGGCACCAGTTGTCTGTTTCTATGAGGCCCTTTTGGAGGATGCTTGTGTCGGCTGGAGAGTCGATTATGGCGCCCAGTTTGCAGTCATCTGCGAATCTGGTCAGCCACAGTCCTTCCGTGTTGGCCTGTACCTCCGAGAAATATATACCGAACAAGAGAGGTCCCAGGACTGAGCCTTGTGGGACACAACTTGTAACTGGTTTGGAGTCTGACATGGCTCCAGCAATTCTAACCATGTGGGTTCTGTCCTTGAGCCAGTTTGCAATCCATCTAGTGACATAGGGGTTTATATTTAAGCTGGTGAGCTTATCTATAATGCCCGAGTGGGGTATTGTATCGAAGGCTTTTGCGAGGTCCAAGTAGGCTGTGTGGACCACCTTCCCCTCGTCAGTGGCCTTGGTGACTGTTTCAAAGAAATCAACCAGGTTTAAGAGGCAGGATCTGCCCTTAACAAAGCCGAACTGGGTAGGATCCAGTGTTTGTAGGTCCTCAATATCTTTATTTATGAGGTCCATGATGATCCTTTCCATAGCTTTGCAGACCAAGCTAGTCAGGCTTATGGGGCGATAGTTTCCAGGATCCGTTGAGGCACCACCTTTATGGAGAGGGACCACTGTTGTTGTACGCCACTCTTTGGGCACATATCCTGTAGTAAGGCTGAGATTGAACAGTAGTTTTATGTTTTCGTTTAGCTCTTCTTGGAGTTCATGTAGGACGCAGCCCGGAACACCATCTTGTCCCATTGATGCTGTGTTTTTTTGCTTTGGAGAGGGCGGCTCTTACCTGAGCATCTGAGATGTCCGGGGGGCAGCACTCTGCTGGGATAGATATTTGCCCTTTTGGTGGGGAGGGAGTTTGCGCTGAACCTGTCAGCTAGGATGTTGGCAATGTCTATGGGTTCGGTGTATTTTTTGTCATTTTGGACTAATTCTGAGCATATCTGGGAATTACCACCCAGGTTCCTAACATAACTAAAGAAAGCCTTGTGATTATCCTTAGTGTCCTATGCAATTTGTCTCTTGAAGCTGGCCTTAGACAATTTTATGTGTGCCCGTAGTTTTTTGCTAATACTGATCAGTGATGCCTTCCCTTTTTGGGATTTTGCTCTATCATTTAGTAGCTTCCTCCTTCTATTGTATAGTTTGTTTATGGCTGGGGTCCACCAGACAGGACGTCTGCCTTTGGAGGATTGGGTCTTGGTTTTATTTGGGATCGCATGATCCATGCATTCCTGAAGGTGTTCATAGAATGCGTTTATAAAGGATTCTGCGGTCTGGGCCGTATTTTCCACAGGCCCGGGGGCTTTGAAGGATTCCACCTCAGTTTTGAAGAGTGTGAAATTTGCTTTAGAGAAGTTTTTCACTGTGGTTTTCTAGGCAGGGGTTGGGGTCGGGATGTGAATATCCAGTGAGATTAGTTTATGGTCTGATCTTACCAGTGAGGGATACACTTCTGTTCTGGAGCATAGAGTCCCCATGTTGGTGATGATCAGGTCCAGTATGTTTTCCCCTCTTGTGTGAGTGGTAACAAGTTGTTCCATAGCATTTGAGTTTATAAATTCTAGGAACCTTTGGGCTAGGGTGTTGGAGCTAGAGTAATGCTCCCAGTCTATGTTTGGGTAGTTGAAGTCGTCCAATATAATGGTGTTTGGAAAGACCTTCATATTTTCCAGTGTTCTCAGGAAGGCCGAGTGAGGTTCCTGGGTTTGGGAGAGTGGTCTGTAGCAGGCTATAAACTGGAAGGCAGTTTTACCCACTGTTAGTTGCACATGGATAGTCTCTGATGCTTCGTGCTTTGCCACCAACCTGGAGGTGTGGGTATCTTTGATGAATATCGATACTCCCCCTACTTTTGTGGTTCGGTCCAAGTTTTGGGGCCGAAAAGCATGGTATGAGGTATAACCTGGTAGTGCTGGGGTGCTCTCGGGAGCCCTGAACCAGGTTTCTGTTACTGCACAGATATCGATGTTCTCCATGCTAAGGAGAGTTTTGAGTGCGTGCATCTTGAGGTTTAGACTTCTGGCGTTGAGTAGCATTACTCTTAGTTTCTTATCCCTTGTGATACCTATGGAGGTGGGTTTGTCTTTTGAGCCTTGCCTAAAAAAGGCACTATGGGGGTAGCAAGAGCCTTTGCCAATATCCGAAAGCCCAGGGGTGACGGGTGCAAGCCGTCCCTAGCGAAGCATCGTGGCTTGTCGAGCATATCATCCCAAGCTGACAGGCATTGGATCCCCTTTGAATGACACCAGTACTTAAGCCAGTTGTTGAAATTGATCATCTTGTCTTCATATTGTGGCATCATTCTTGGTGAGGGCAAGATGCTACTCAAGGTCAGGGTCATACCGGCCTGGGCTACATGCCCAGAGAGCTCCTTTATGTCTCTTTTCATGTAGTCCATGGAGGTACGTCTCAGGTCATTCACACCAGCATGGACAATGACTGAGTCATATTTGTACTTGCCTTGGAGTGACCTGAGTGCTTGTGTTATGTGGCAGATTCTAGCGCACGACAGGCTGCTCACCGTGACCCTCTCCTTGTTAAGCCTGGTGAGCAGGACGTCAGTGTGCCTGACGATAGTCTCACCTATTATAAGTGTATCGGGTGTGTTGTTTAGTCTTAAGGGCTGTGACTGTTTGGCACACTGGCTTTGTGAGATATGTGTTGCACGTGTTTTGTTTTGGGGTAGTGGCTGCTTGGGTGTCTGCTTTGGAGGTCTCTGCCGCTTCGGCAGATCTTTATTTAGAGCCTCCAAGTATGTTTTTGTGTGATTATGTGTTTGGTTTGCTGTCGTGGTAGGTCTATGTGAGACTGGAATTGTAGTGAGTGTGGTTTCCTTCTCCTCCTGACTGGTTATGCCAGTACTGAGTTGAGAGAGCTTAGCCTCCAGTTTGGCTATATGGTTGCATCTCTCACATGTGTTGGAATTTGTTGGGAGGAGGAGAGGGTTGTCTGTGTACATGAGGCAGTTGTAACATTGCCTCAATATTCCCAGATTCACCAGCTGGACCGGAGAGGAGATTGACAACTGACCTTTGGACATGCTAGAATAATATTGGGAATTCCTTAATAATTGAAAACCAGGGCCACTGGGGAGTGAGGGTGTAGTGCTTTTAATTTTTAGTGCTGACTTATATAATTGCTTTAGTGAGCAAGTGCCAGGTAACTTAAGTGCAATGTGTTACAGGTAACTTAAATGCAAAAACGACAAGCAGTAACTTTCTTTCAAGTGAAACAAGGAAATAAGTACAGTAAGCAATGCAGATATCACTAGTGATCCACAGAAGCGCTGAGAAGCCGCGTATTAGGTGGAATTAGCGTTCCAGGGAAATAACAAGCAAACAAACAACAAGCATATAAACAAAGCTAGATTCAGCAGGCCTGGATCTAGTCTATGCTACAGCAAACAAGCTGTACCAATTTTAGTAAGATACAGTTCAAATATTCAGGCACTATAAACCTTTAACCAGAAATTCTCAGCTCAGAAGGGCAGAGTCCAGCCTCTTCTCCCACAAGAGTGCAGACCACAAACCTTCTTAATGTAAAATAACTGGCCTGAAGCCCAAGTGCTTAAACCAGAACTAATACAGTTTAAGAATAACAGACACTGGGCTCTCAGTCAGCAGTTCCCAACTTAGAAGGATGAAAGCTACCTTGTCCTGCCACCACAGTGCATGCCACAAACCTTCCTAATGTAAAACAACTGGTCTGAAGCCCAAGTGCTTAATCCAAAAGACTTAGAATGATAGCTACACTTTAATCAAGTTGCTACCAAGCAGTAATAAATACAATTGAATACTTTAAAGAATGCCTGGATTAGTGCTCAAGTTACACAAACAAAGCTAGATCCAGCAGGCCCGAATCCAGTCTATGCCACAGCAAACAAGGCGCACCAACTTCAGTAAGAAGCAGTTCAGATATGCATGCACTATAAGCCTTCAACCAGAAATTCCCAGCTCAGAAGGGCAGAGTCCAGCCTCTCCTCCCACAAGAGTGCAGACCACGAACCCTCTTAATGTAAAATAACTGGCCTGAAAGCCCAAGTGCTTAAACCAGAATTAATACACTTTTAGAATAACAGACACTGAGCCATCAATCAGCAGTTCCCAACCTAGAAGGATGTAAGCTACCTGTTCTGCCACTACAGTGCAGACCACAAACCCTCTCAGTGCAAAACAACTGGTCCGAAGCCCAAGTGTTTAAACCAAAAGGCTTAGAATGAGTTACACCAAGCAGTAATAAATACAATTGAGTACTTTTAAGATGATGCAAAAGTAAAAAAAGTAGGTAGAAACACAAGTACAGTAAAAGCAGATGACATTTTTTTTTTTTTTTTCTGAACAAGTGCGGAGATCAAAGAAACAGATTTGAGTGCTGAAACTAGAAAACTGGCTAGTTATAAGAAAAAAAAAACTAAGCTAGAAGGCTTCCCTCCAACACAGAAGGGCTTGGGGGCTCAGAAGCCTACAAATAGTTTATACCACTTAACAGGAAAGGCAGGAAACGAGCTTAAATTTTTTTTTTTTTTTTCCTGTTTCCCAGATGCTCTCTTTGTACATAGTAGGAGTGCCTGACATCAGAATATGATCTCACGGCACTCAGTTGAATGAGCAAATGAGATGGGCCCAGAAGGAGTATCCAAACACAAATTTACAAGAGGGGCGGGCAGTTGCAAGGCCACTAAGATTAACACCAAAAAAAAAACAAGGAGGGTGGGTGGGACTAACTGAAGAGCAGAGTGAAAACTTCCAGTTCAGTTAATATTCCTTCCACACAGTTGAAATCAATTTAAATACTGTATTTAATGTCCTCACATAAAACTTTTACCAGGAAAATCTACAAAAGTAAATGGAATAAGTTCTTGATTAGGGCTCACCAAAAACATTTGGACCATTTTACAGCTCCTATTTCTGCAGTTCTAGCCTTATTTTCCAAGACAGGGCAAGTTTTTCTGCTGTTAAGGTGCAGCTGGCAGCCATCTCTAATTATCACATTGGAGAAAAGTCATCCTCACTTGCTTCATCCAAATTGTTCAGGGGTACTTTTTTACTTTGACCTCCTATAATGGACCCCACTCCTCTTTGGGACTTAACCATGATCTTACAAGCTCTTGTTCAACCTCCCTTTGAAACTTTAGTCAAAATAGACTTAAAATACCTTTCCTGGAAGACTGCTTTTTTAGTAGCCATCACTTCAGCTAGAAGGGTATTTGAATTGCAAGCCCTGTCATCCAAACGCCCATATTTGATTTTTCAGAAAGATAGTGACCTTGTGTACTGACCCTTTTGGCCCAAAGTTGCCTCCGAAAACAATATCAGTCAGGTCATCAATCTACCAGTCTTTTTCTGCAATTTCCAAAACAAAGGTGGACACCTTCTGGATGTTTGTAGGCAATTGCATTTTTACCGTGATGGAACAAAATCTTTCCAAAAACCTGATCAGCTGTTTGTCTCCTTCTCTAATATTAGAATGTTTCCAAAGTCACTGTGGCTAAATGGATAACAGATTGTATTTCTCATGTATATTCTTCCAAAGTTATTCCAAAGTTATTCCATTACCTAAACAGGTGAAAGCTCATTCTACAAGCTCTGTGTCTATATTTCAAGCCTTCTGGTCCAGAGTTTTCATTGATGATATTTGTGCAGCTGCTACCTGGTCGAACTCCCATACCTTTATTGCATGACAAACTGGATATTATGTCTAGAAATAGAGCTGCCTTTGGTTCCACAGTGCTCTGGAATATTCCCTCCATTAGGGCTTCCCGAGTTTGTTGTAGCTGGAGACTCAGTCCCACAAGTTGAGGAATGAATGAATATGACATCAGATTAAGAAGTTATGTTCTCACCATAACATTCCATCTGTGTTGTCCATTTTCATTCTTCCTGAACCTTCATGACTGTGAAAGACCTGATGGAGATGTCTGTAGGAACTCAGTTCCTTTTCTGAGCCCCTGAAATTTATCACATCTTTCTATCATATATTTTATAATCTGTATATAGTGTTAGATATAATGTAAATATGTTGGCTAGGGTGTTTCATGTATTTATGCAAAAAACATTGTTTTTTATTTTTCTGTTCGCTTACCCCCTGATTTTATAAGGATTGGTAGGACAAAGAACCATGTAATATTTAAAGCCTTAAACTCTTGTGACAACTCAGTGCACTTTAATTCTGAGATTTTTACAGTTTTTCCAAATTGCACCAATAGAAATGAAATATAGGAGGTTCCAAAATGGTAGTCGTCTGATACACACCCTCTCCTCATGGCTCTCCATCCAGTAAATGGTTTATACACTTAATTTAGTGAATTCTTGACTACAAACTACATCCTGTCAAATCTAAACCCTTGGAGAATAATCTGTTCACTGAAGCTTACATCTTCGTTGGGGATTATCGTTATAAATTTGCTTCAGTATTCTACAACAAGGGAATAGCGATCCAATACGTGGATATTAGAGGCCTGATACTCTCAGCACCACAGTTACTGACAGCTTTCTCCAGGTTCCCTTCTCAAGGATGCAGAAGGAAAACGAAAATATGGACACTCAAACCACAAAAGCCAAAATCTCTTCCATTGCAAACTCACCGGAAAAGGAGGCAAAAAGACTTAGATCTGCTAAATGCTCTCAAGAGCCAATAAAAATTCAAGTGAAACAGAAAGGTGAAGGAAATCTTCCAATTGATGAGCTGAAAAGTGCACTTCGCCCGCTACACGCAGCAATCAAAGAGCTGTCAGAAAAAATGTCCTCTTTCGGTTTCACAATAAATAAAATAGCTGATCGCCTGGACCTAGTGGAAAATAAATCTAAAGCAAATGAAATTGAGATCGATCATCTAAAAACTGAAATCCAACTTAGAGATAAAACAATATCTGACATTCAAGCTAAGATTACAGACCTCGAGGCTAGAAGTAGAAGAAATAATTTGATCATCAGAGGTCTATCTGAAAAATATGTCACCAGTTAATTGACACTATCACTCAAATTTTTAATAATCTCCTCCAAGTAAATAACTCCCCTACCAAATACACCATCGAGAGAGCGCACAGAGCCTTATGGAGGCAACAGGCTTCTGCTTCTCCAAGGCCCATCTACGTAAGAATGCTTAACTACCAAGATGCGCACAGTATCCTTGCAGCCTTTAAAAAATCAAATAACTTTACTTGGAACAACCAGAGAATCTATATTTCACAAGATTTACCTAATGAAATTAGAGAGAAGCGTCGCAAACTCTCCCCTTACTGCTCGGATCTCATCACCTGGAAAATAGTTTCAAATGAGATTTCCACACTCACTATCTCTTTTACTTTTAAAGAAATGAAACTGACTATGTCTAATCCGAAGGAAGCGGATATAATCTTCATGAAATGTTTTGGCTCAACGCCTTCTATTTATTAACATACCTGGTGCCCTATGTCGGCAGATTTGAGCCGTCCTGATGCTCTTAGTGCTCCTTTGGGCATCAGTTTCTTTTGCATCAGGCTGATATCAGTAAATTGTTAAAATTTGTAATTCCCAGGTTTTCTTTTTTACTGTTGTCTAGTTGGGTCCTTTTATACTGCTTGCAGTTGCCCTGGGGATCATTAATCCAGGAACATTGAGGAAGATCTAGAAAGTATCTCTCCTATAACCGGAAATACCAGAAATAAACTTCCTCTCTCTGTTCGAGGCGGTTCCAACATCTTTAGCCTTGGAACTACATATTAGCTCACCTCGCTGTTTGTATGAGCAACAGACTCCATGAAAATGCTTCGTTTAAACAGAGGAGTGAGGTCCTTTACTTTCGAGCGCCGTTTATATATACAAAGCCTGTAGTTTTGTCTGAGCTTCGAAATGCTGGTCCTGCTTTCAAACTGCTTTAACAACAGGCAATTAAACAAACAATACTGTATCTCGCTGATCTTGGGAATCAACACATGTCTTTTTTTTTTGTCCTGGATTAGAGCTGGTCTTTTTAACTACATGTGTTCATCCTTTCTAGTTAGGGTATGGTTCTCTTCTGTTGACTTCATTAGTGCTGCTCGAATATTGTCTATCTAGTTTAGATATGTCTTTGTTTATAATAGTTAAAGGCTAAACATGATCATTAAATTACTATGAATAACTGGTATGAGTTGAAATATTCTGGGAATTAGTGTCTTTTTCTGCATCTCATTAGTCAGGTATAATAGAGGTGCTTTTTTTTTAATTTAATACCTTGTGTCATTTCAACAATATAGTCTCCTAAAGGTTTGTATCCAAGGTTCTTAGATTTAACTGAATTCCATACTCTATGATACTCATCTTATAATATTCCATCCCCCTTAGTAATACCCTTCAGCAACGGGAAGCTATGAGGATTTGGTAAGAAGGGTATTTAGATGGCTTGTGGGGGAATCTTTTTGAGGTTGTATTATAAATGTAAATATTGTTGGTATTTCTGTGCATTTCATTTCATTTACCTTTTAATTAATCTGCTATCTGTTATTGTATATAGTTCTTCTCCCCTCTCAATGGTAGGAATTATGTGGCTAGGCACGGGGATAGTCTTGAGAGAGTTATGTGCCAATACCCTATGTATTTATACTCACTACAGTTTCACTAATTACCTTTTTTTTTTTTTTTTATCGATCCTACACTTCAGTTACCTATATATCTTCATTCAGTCTCTACTAAATAATGGTTAATTATTGGAATATTACGTCTTGGAATGTTAGGGGGCTTCAAATGAAGAGTAAGAGGAATTTGGTTTTACATTTACTATATAAATCCCAAGCTGACATGTGTCTTATACAAGAAACACATATGAAAGATGATGAATGGGGGAAGGAGACTAATAGAAAATGGATTAAAGAAATTATAACGTCGGGTAACTCAAATAACTCTAGAGGAGTTGCTATTATTATCAACAAGTCTTTTAAACCTACGATTATTGACCGTGGGATGGATCAAGAGGGTAGATGGTGTTATTTTGTATGTTTGTCCCAGGAATTAAGTAAACCTACCCTATTTCTGAATGTGTACAGCCCTTGTACGGGTCAACAAGACTTTATTATGGAGATATACAACCTTCTTCTTAAATTCTCGAACCATATGTTTATTTTGGGGGGGTGATTGGAACATGGTTATTGACCCTAATATAGATAGATCGGGTAAACCATCAAGCTTGAACCTACAGGATTCTCTAGTCTTAAAAGAGCAGATCGTTGACTTTGATCTAACTGATCCCGTCTCATTTGAATGTGCCCCAGGAAATAATAACTGCTTTACTTACTATTCAAAATGTCACCATTCTTGGTCACGTGTAGACTTCTTCCTGATATCCAACTTTCTTACTAATGAACGAGTCAAATTTCGAACGGAACCTAGATTTTTATCTGACCACTCTAAAATAATCCTGGAGATAGACTTTAATGATAACCCATCCCCTGTTTATAAAAATTATAATTGGACACTGAATAGTAATTTTCTCAAAGAGCAATCAGTAAAGGAGGAAATTGTCTATACTTTTAAAGAACTCTTCTCCCCCTCGCGAGATAGGGACATTCCTTTCGATGTTCGATGGGCTGCTTGTAAAACAGTATTGAGAGGGATTCTCATTACGAAAGCTACCTATTTTAAAAAACTCAACAAAGCTCGTGAGGAGGAATTAAGATCTGAAATAAAGACCCTGGACGATAAGCTTCTAGAGAGTTTCTCCCCTGAGTTAGAAAAACAGTTATGTATTAAACAAAAAGATCTGCTGGAAATCCAACATTCCAATTTTTCACTTCTGGAACTCAGATATATTGCCAAATATTCGGAATCCTTACAAACACCATCCAAAGCTCTTGCTAGGCTGATAAATTGTTCGCCTAAAACCCCAAGAATTACACTTATAAGACATGGTAATACTCTTTATAACTCAAATACACTAATCATTCAACTATTCCATCAAACCTATAGAGAGTTGTATTCTTTTAATATCTCATCATCTTCCCAAAGTGAAATGAGGGAATTTCTATCCACCCTTTCTTTCCCTAAATTATCCAAATCTCAGGAAACTGACCTCTCAACTCCAATTAAGATTTCAGAGATCCACAAGGCCATTGACAGTCTTAAACTAGGCAAAGCCCCGGGCCGTGATGGGTTTACCTCTGAGTTCTATAAATCTTTTAAAACTAATTTGGCCCCCATCTTACTTCAACTTTACCAGCATATTATACTAATTGGAATCTCTGACAAGTATTTTAATCACTCGAAAACTATTTTTATTCCTAAGAATTCCCTAGACACCTCTAATCTAAACAACTACAGACCAATCTCTATCATGAATGTGGATATGAAAATCATTGCTACTGTCATAGCAAATAGACTTAAACAGATGATGAAAACTCTAATCTCCCCAGAACAGTCAGGATTCACACCTGTCAGACATACTTGGGATAACTCTCTAACTCTAGAGTCTATGTTAAATATTACTAGAAAGGAAGGAAACCCTATCTATGCCTGGGTAATAGACTCTAGCAAAGCCTTTGATAGGGTCAATTGGGACTTCCTATTCTTGGTATTATCATTTTTTAACATTCCCTCTGATTTTATCAAGACTATTAAAACTCTATATCACAGCGCATACACAAGACTATATATTAATGGTCAATACTCTCAACCCATAAAAATTGCAAATGGTACCAGGCAGGGGTGTCCTCTCTCTCCTCTTTTATTTAACCTATATCTTGAACCCCTCTTTCTACTTCTACCCCAACAAACACATCACTCTATCCCTATATTTTATAAAACCAAGATTAGCCTGACTGATTTTGCCGATGACTTGAATCTTTACTTTGAACACCCAATGTCTGACATGGGCAAACTAGAAAGATCCTTGAACTCCTTTGCTAATATAGCAGGATATCAAATTAACAAAAATCTTCCCGATCAACCCCCGTGCTCATAGAAACTATCTATTCCCTGATACGACCTGCCGTGTAGAGTACTCCATTAAATATTTAGGAATTTGCTATGACCACACTTCTACGTCTATTCTTCAATCCAATTTATTTTGTTTATGGTCCTCTGTCTCCCGGGATATCTTAAGATGGCAAAAACTGAACCTTCCTATGCTTGCTAAAATGTCTATCATCAAAATGAACGTCTTTCCTAAACTTCTTTACCTATTAAATTCCTCGCTATCTTCCTCCCCCTCTTCGTTTTTTAACAAAATTCATAAAGTTTTTGCCAAATTTATATGGCATCCTAAATCTGTTAGGCTCCTATCAAAGGCTTACTTTGCCGAAAAAAATGGGGGGTTTGGCTATGCCCAACCTTCTCTTATATTATAAAATCATTCAAGCAAACAGAATTTACACAATTGCTTATTATCAACCAGATCCCTCTAATTGGTCTCCTTTATGGGTTAAACTATGGTATAATTACTCCTACGCCAATACTCTTAACCCTAAAGCATTACCTTTTGTGGATAAATCTTATCTTAAAAAATTAAAACTACACCCTATCCTGAAGGGACTAATAAAAACCTTTCAAGATCTGTTCCGAGACATTAAACTAGGGAATGCCCTTCTCCTATTTCAGCCGTTCCATCTTAATCCTAATATAACCTTGTGTAATAAAATGATTAAGCTGGATAATCTTCCTTTAATCAAAAACCTTACCTTATGGGATATACAAAAACATAACCCTCTATCCTTAACTGATCTACGAACGGCCTTAGGTCTTCCTAAAAAATATGTCTCTATTTTGAGACAAATTAGAGAAATAACCCAGTCCATTATTAATAAATTCCCAAGTACAGATGAGGAACAGAATCGAGTAAACTCCTTACTTCAAGTTTTATCATACAAAAAAAACATGACCTCATTAGCCTATAAAGCTTTTTGTAACTTCATCAATCAAGGGAAAATAGTTTTTGCAGAATACTGGGATTTCCAGGGTATTGACCTCACGAGGAATCAGAAGTACCAGGCCATTAAACATACTCTTATGTTCTCACCTTATAGAAAACTCCCGTATACACAATTCATGATTGTAAATAACTTATACCTTACCCCTGTCCATTTAAACAAATTTGATCCTAATCATTCTACCGCTTGTGCCTGTTGCTCTTACCCACATGCTGATATTATACATATTATGTGGGTTTATAAATACGCCCACAACATCTGGTGCTCACTTAAAGTCCACCTAGAGAAAATGGGATACCATAAATCCACACTCTCATGGGAAACGGCCCTTCTACATATTACTGATACTCACTTGCCCAAAATTAAACTACATGCTCTGATTATTATCTGTCTCCTGATTAAATTCTATATATCTAAACATTGGCTGGATCTTACTAAACTTAGGTGGAAAGATTTTAAGGCAATAGCTATCCAGTACATAAGATCCCATAAATTGCTAATAATTAATCCTCACAAGCGGATCTAATTTCAGAAATTGTGGGACTTATCTTTTTACTCCTATCAGATGACTAGTAATCTCTCTGCACTAATTACTCACTTTATCCCCCTAATACCCATAAATATGAAGTTATGAACAGTGTAGGTGAATCTGTAATATATCTAGTACTTTTTCTTCTTTTTATTTGGTTTCTTTATGGACATGATTTATCTGACTCTCGAAAGTTTGGCACATTGTATATTAGTTTAGTTGCATTTGTACCTCCTATATTTTCTCTCTGGGATTTTTACATTCAAATGTTGTATATTTTCTTGTATATGTTGACTGATTTTGATATGAATAAATAAAACTGTGTTTAAAAAAAAAAAAAAAAAAAGAAATGAAATATATTCACAAATCATTACATAAATGGCAAATATCAGTTTCATGCTGCACCTGAAATGTCTGTTTGTAATTCAACACCACACAAATGTCAAACAGTTTAGGAAAAAAATAAACCTAGTAAAAATCAACAACATTCATAGGTAGTAAGCTTGAGTTTACATCAGTTCATTAATAGTACTATAGTGTCTTTTTAGTGGTTCTGTGACTTTCTGTCAATGGTGTTCAACAATCTGATATACCAGCTTTCGCTGTTCCTCATTGTGAGTGAGCACTTGACAGAAGTCGATTGCTAATTTGACTGCTCATTCGGCAAAGTTAACTCGCAAAGCTGTAGCAGTTTGTTTCGCAATGATAAAGTAAGGCGTGTCACTCCATGCTGCAGGATCAACTGTTAGGAAAGATGGATTTATGTTGACAGGAGTGAACAGATTAATTGATCGTTCTGTTGCGAAGTCAGATGGTCAGTCCCTGGAAACTGGCAACAGCTTTTGCATCGACTCTACTTAGATCTTCCTTACTGGGTGGCTTTTTCAAGGCCCTTACTGGGTGGCTTTTTCAAGGCTTCAATAATGCGCTGTTTCTCTTCGTTCCACACACTGTCTGAGAACAAGGACAGTGCTATGAGATCTTCGCTCAAATACCAAAGGTGTCCTTTGAGCTTTCGCAAAGCAATTTGAGCCATCTGTTTGTCTATGGCTGTAAATGACTCCAGTATCTGCAACAGGCAAAGATCATAGAGTGGAGCATTGTAAGTGTCAGTAGCTGAAAACCATGCCTTAACATACACTGTCACTGTGAAGAGGCAGATTCGGCAAAAAGCCTGAATTTCATGTGCAGTTAATCTAAACTGCTCCCGGAAGGAGTAGATTTTAAGGCAGTATATGCCTTTATTTTAAGACAGTATATGCCTTTTGCCATCCACCTGGCATGATGGTATGCACCAGGTGGACTTGAAAGCAAATACTTCACCTTGTGGTTTGTCATCGAGGAAGGGCTGTGACAGCTTGAGAAATTCAACATAGTCATCACAATGCTTTGTTTCACACATCAGCTTGCCTCGCAGTAATGCAACAACCTCACTTCGCTTCTCAGCTAGCCATTGTTTCTCACAGTCTAACAGGCATCCATTACCTCCCAGTTTCCTTAACCAGTGGTGCGTATGCATTTAAGTCAAGAAGTTTCCAGTATTCTTTAAATCTTCTAAAAACGGCTGTTTGTTTGTGGTCCTGAAGATGGGAAGAACATGTCAAACACTGCTGTAGAAATAATTTCTAGAATCTGATGTCTGCATGGTAAAAACAAGAGTTGTTTCTCAAATGCTCACTGAATCACTGTGATGGCACTTGTGTGCACACCAGTATTGGCACTGGTAGCATAAAAGCACAAACCGGCTAGCCATTCTGGAACACCTGGCCAGCTATGCAGTGTCTGTACCACTGCTTGTCCCATCAGCTCACCAGTGCTTGATGGAAGTTGGGGGTATGTCCAGCAGTTCTTCAGTATTTTGACCTGTAATAACAGTTTGCATGTAATCAGCCAATTCTCCATCACCTTCAGATAACAGCTTCCCATCAAAATGTGCTACAAGCGGTGTTGATGTTTGAAACTGCTTCTTTATTTTCTCAGCAATGGATTGTCGTGCAGCTTGCCTTGCTCTGGGTATTGAACTTGTGGAAATGACCAGATCATTTAAGTCAGTGCCAGCCGCTTGCAGTGCCGGTGCAACAACAAGCCAGACATCAGTAGCAGCTCTGGTTGACTTTCTCACTGAGGTCATGGTTCACCAGCCACATGTGGAGAAACTATATGAATTGATAAATCATCAAGAAGTAATTAAGTACAATGTTTCACTCTGCACAGTGTAAATGGGAAACGGCATAGAATTTTGAACAATGAAAATAGAATTAAATAGTGCACAAGGGTTTAAATAAGTAAAGTAGGTTGCAGGAGGTTATGGAAGCTCAAGTAAAACTGATCGGAGATAGATAAATACGACACTGGAGTGCAATTAGCGTTACCGGAAACAGTGTGATTTGTTTTACATTCTGTGAGCTGTCGTTTAATGAAGTCAGACAATTCTAATTTTTTGCGTACATACACAACTCACCAAACCTCACATTTTAGAAATGTATGTAAAATGATTAGAGGAAAACAATTGTTTGAAACACCCTAATGTTGGCAGTAAATTTGATCTGAGGTATTTTGGGGGAAATGAGGCATTACAGTTATGAGACGAGCTTGAGTATTGGATACAAGGGCTATATAGAAAGCAGCCAAAATAGGATGCAAGATTTGGATCTGAACCCACAGGTTGAGGAAGAATGAAAATGGGCAACACAGATGGAACGTTATGTTGAGTACATAACTTTTATTTTATTTTATTTATTTTACATTTGTTGACCGGGAAAGTCCGACTGGATGCATGTCCATTTTCAGCGGAGGCCCGGGGAGAAAAGCTCCACAGAGTAAAAAATAAACATTAATTACATACAGATACATACAGAAAATATACAGTTACAGGGACAATATTTTAGATACATTTTTCAGCAGAGTGAATTAGATACAATTCAAAATGCAATAATATTTCTATAAGTTGTTACAGGATTTTTACAGTTATAGTATGCAGTAAAGCAGAGAGGAGCTTGATTTCTATAGAAACCAGAGGAGGTAGGATCTAAAGGACGTTGGTTGATAATTATTTGAGACTTTGAAAAGGAAGAGTAGGATCTAGTAGGTACAGAGGAGTGGGTATAATATGGGTCAAGGAGAGTTAATCAGGGTTAATACATGGGCAAAGCCAATGAGACTTAAAATATAGCTTAAGATTATTTTTGAATTGACAAAGGGAGGTGGAAAGTCTTAGGTTGTTAGGGAGGGAATTCCAAACCTTCCCTATGGAATTAGCAAAGAGAGCTTCACCACCCAAGTTGTTGGCTTTGATGGTTTGAACCAGAAATCTATTTGAGGAGCGAAGACAGCTAAGATTGGAGTAAGTAACTTCATTTTAAACCGTTTAAGGAGTGGGTTAATAATGAGAACTATAGTGCATCTTTATTTTATAGGAAGCCATTTTGCTTTTTACAAAACTGAGCAGTAGTTTTCTGTCTGGGGGACAAGGAAGATGATTTGGCATTTGCTATTGGATATGATTTTGAAGAATGGTTTGTTTTTTTCTCTTTGATGCTTTAGCTGTGATGGGCAGGCCATATTCTAACTGAAATGGTAACAGTTCTTTGTCAGTGGTGCTTCTGCTTCCTGTGGATAGGAAGTGCAAAATCTTTCTTGCCCAGAAAATGGGGCAATTTAGGACTGTGTGGTTTTAATGTGGTGTTGAAATTTAAGGGATTGATATATCCAGTCTCCTAGGTATTTAAAGTATGGTGGCCCCAGGATGAGGATAAGTTGCACATCAACATCCAAGCGGTGAGAGTAGTTGCCCTTGTGATGCATTCTTTAGAAGATTGCTCACCACAGACTCTGACAGTATGGCAATGGTTTGCTATTTCAACAAGTAAGGAAAACTTTCCCCTATTCCATGTGTTGAAGGAATTTCATGTGTCTGGGAGTATAGGTTGAATCATCAGTTTTTCTAGTAAAAAACATACCTGGTCAAGCCGGCTCCTTGGTTGATAAGCTCATTTGGTGTCTACTAATAATCCACGAGTGGTCCCTTAATCAGTCAGCAGTGATTGATATTTTTTTCTCTCTGGAGAAACTCACTGTGACCTTTTTGTCTAATTCACTAATTCCAAGTACAGTAGGTTATTTTTCCTTATTCTTCCTCAGGCTCCGGCATTACAGGATGCAGTAATCCAGGCATGCCCATCGTGTTCCATATGCTGTGTTACCATTTTCCCTTCCAAAATTCAAGTAAGTCAGACAGGGCAAGGCCAGACTTGTTCCCATAACCCCCACTCCCACCCTTTGGCCTCTGCAAGTTAGGTTTCCTATGCTGTGACCATATCTCCTGGAGAAATCTCTCCACATCGGATCCAGCAAGATCTTCTGTCTCATACATTTGGCAGGCTTCACTTGGATATGGATTGCCTATGATTGACTGCATGGTATTTTCATTTCCAGTAACAGACTGAGACCCAACCCTGTGTCACCTTCCCAAGATGCTCCATATTCTATCTTCTGCCCAAAAGTCTGTTAGTCTAACATACAGAAGTGAAGGGACAAGGTTTATGTTATGTATCCATTCAGGATATTGACCCTTTCTCAGTTCCTATTCCAGTGGGTCTGAAGTACTTATTCGAAGACTTGATTATTCATTTTTTGAATTGGACATGGGCTGTGTTTCTAATTTTCATCACTGCAAGCATCATGAATTTTTGACTTTGTTTTGAGTCTTCTGGTAGTAGTATGAACCCAGTGGGACAGATGAAAATGAGAACATCAGAAAGGAAGCCCAAGTAGCTCCAGTTGGAGAAAAGGTCAAAGAAAATAAATTTATAATGGTTTGGTGACATATGCAGGAATGAGGAAGACAGTCTGGTTAAGAGGATTTGGGACAGCCTGGAAGAAGGCAAGAGGAAATGAGGGCATTCAGCAAAGACATGGATGGATTGTGTGAGAGAAAACCTAGAGCAGTCAAGCATGACTGTCAAAAAAGGTTAGGAGAGTGTCATTGAATCAAGAAAGATGCAGACAGTTGACACGTTAGCACCACCCCATGTAGAAAATGGGGAAAAACATGAAAAAAATATTAAGTTGGGTAGGCATTATTAAAATCATATGTTGTGAGGGATCTGTATCAGTTGATTGAAAAACCATATTGTCGAAATCTGTATGGTAGATGCCATAGTGGTAACAATGGAGTTAATTGAAAAAGTGACAAAAATCCACACAACACCTGACAAAAACACACATAGCCTTCCCCTTCATGTGGGGGCTATGCCTCTATGGTGTGAAAGAGCATGATGCAGAGGAAAGGAAGAAATGGAAACGGATGATCCGCTGTGGCAACCCCTAATGGGAACAGCCGAAAGAAGATGATGATGATGCCATAAATGGTAATTCGGCCAGGTAAAAGGCTGGTAATCTAGCCTGGAGCTAAATTTGATTTGATGAACATGGCATAGGTCTTGGATGCCTATTAATAGGTAAGGTTTTTTGAGTAGTTGAAAATGAATACATTTGTCCCCATTTGAATCAGTGGTAATAAATATTGATTGCACTGTATTCTATATATTATTTTTCCCAGTAGAGTAATTGATAGAAGTGAGACATTTCAGCAGAAGACTTGATATTTTTATAAAAATAGTCTCAAACTGAGTTTCAGTAGAAGTAGGGATTGGCATAAATTTATACTGTTAACATCGTTATGCAAGTTGTGATTAACAGCAGTATGCTGAGAAGGGGGTAGAATGTGGATGCCATGACTGCAGATGCATACCTATCGGACATCTACATTTATGGTAGGTACAAAACTGTACTTTCAGACTAAGTAATGGACCCACATGAGTGGAAACTGGAACCCAACTCATTCAAACTTCTAATACACAGGTGGGGGACACCAAAAGTGGACCTCTTTGCTTCCCCCGAAAACCATCAACTGAGCAAATTTTGCATCAGAATTCTCCACAACCAAGCATGGAAAGTGGATGCCCTATCCTTTACATGGGAAAACCTAATCCTCAGAATAAAGGGGAAAGGATCCTGCACTTCTTGGAAGTGCACAGACAGCTCAGGTTCTACTTTGACAGGACTAAACTTTTCAGAAAATCTGACCAGCTGCTAGTTAGCTTTGCTACAGGGGCAGAGGGCAAGGCCATTTCAAAGCAAACCATTTCTAAGTGGATAGCACACTGCATCCATTTCTGCTACAAACCCCATGGAAAACCTACCCCACAGGGGATCAGACTTCATTCCAGTAGGACTACCTCAACCTCTTCATCATTTCTCAGGGGTGTCCCTACCAGGGACATCCTGGAAGCTGCAACCTGGAGTTCTGTTCACACCTTCGCCAAGCATTACCACTTACCTATATTTTCTAAATCCAGAGCTAGATTTTCCACAGCAGTCTTACAAGGCCTGCTAACCAGCCCTAATACTTCTTGACTGCCTCCACCCTTCCTCAGCTTTGGGAATCAACCCAAGTATGATGACTGCAACAGTGAAACACGAAGAACATAGGGCAGTTGTGTACACTTAACATAAATTTAGATGTTAAGAGTGTATTCACTGTTGCAGTCCGGGTTACCCTCCCTCCAGACCCCTGTCTTTTCTATACTTTCTATCTATCCTTTTTTTTGGCTATATCTTATGGCAGTGGTATTTACTTTCTACTGGAGGTATTCCACACCATGTGATTGCTTCCTATTTTGGGGGCTCCTGACATCTGGGGCAAGAAAAACTGATGTAATGGCATTGGCTGCATGTTTAACACCCTTGACGACCTGATGTCATGGAAGAGGCAACAGCATCCAATGCAGAAATCCGAAGACTCTGGCATTCGGGCCGACTGAGGGCTACCTGCCAGGCAGATAACCCCAAGTGTGATGACTGCAACAGTGAATACACTCGAACATCTACATTTATGGTAAGTGTACACAACTGTACTTTATAGGTAAAGATGTATAGTATTTGTGTAATAACTGAGCAAGTAAGGATTTAGTATAAATATTAAATGGGTAGAGGTCAGGGGAAAGAAAGTTGGAAGCCTTGGCTTTGTAACATTTTTAATGTTATAAATAAAGAATAATCATTAGATGTATGTAATGAATGATTTACACATGGCAGTTTTGAGTTAATGAAAAACTGGTGCAATCCAGGCATATACATGGTGGCAAAAAATGAGACATTTTAGATGTGTGGACAGCTAACACAAAAATTGTGTTTTACGAAGATGTTTTAAAAGTAATTGTGTTCATAATAATTGTGTGTAGGTACAAGATGAACTGCAATTCATATGTTTGATTAAACAAAGGCATGCAGTTTGATATCAAGACTAAGTAAGGGATGTGTACCTGTAATTAGAGGGCTCGAAGGGACTATGTTTGGTTTGGTATAAATTTGAAATGTCGGCACCTGAGAGATCAAGTGCTAAAATAGAGACTGACCAAAAATCCAGACTGATTTGCACCAAGTCCAAGACTACCATTTTTCAGAATATTCCCTTCTGTCTGAAGTATGTCAGTCTCAGAGTTGGTGTATATAAGTTTTTTGTTTTTTTTTTGGGGGGGGGGGTGCAGTGGGGCTTTTCCCTGCAAAACAAAATAGTTGATGGAAAAGAGCCATTTGGTTTAGGTATGGAAATTAATCTATACTGATTAAAAGTCATCATCATCATCATCATCTTTCGGCTTTTCCCGTTCGGGGTCACCACAGCGGATCATCTCTTTCCATTTTTTCCTATCCTCTGCCTCTTGCTCTGTCACACCAACCGCCTGCATGTCCTCTCTCACCACGTCAATAAACCTTATCTTAGGCCTTCCTCTTTTCCTCTTACCTGGCAGCTCCATCCTTAGCATCTTGTTCCCAATATACCCATCATCCCTCCTCAGCACGTCCAAACCAAACGCAATCTCGCCTCTCTTGCTTTGTCTCCAAACTGTCCAACATGAGCTGACCCTCTAATATACTGATTCCTAATCCTATCCATCCTAGTCACACCGAGTGCAAATCTTAACATCTTTAACTCTGCCACATCCATCTCTGACTCCTGCCTTTTTGTCAATGCCACTGATCCAACCCATATAACATAGCTGGTCTCACTACCCGCTTGTAGACCTTCCCTTTCCCTCTTACTGGTACCCGTCTGTCACAAATCACTCCTGACACTCTTCTCCACCCATTCCACCTTGCCTGTACTCTCTTCTTCACCTCTCTTCCATATTCACCATTACTCTGAACTGTTGATCCCAAGTACTTAAACTCGTCCACCTTTACCAACTCTACTCCCTGCATCCTCACCATTCCTCTACCCTCCCTCTCATTTACACACATATATTCCGTCTTAGTCCTGCTGACCTTCATTCCTCTGCTCTCTAGAGCATTTCTCCACCTCTCCAGAGTCTCCTCAACCTGATTCCTACTCTCACTACAGATCACAATGTCATCTGCAAACATCATAGTCCACGGGGCCTCCTGTCTGATCTCATCTGTCAACCTGTCCATCACCACTGCAAATAAGAAAGGGCTCAGAGCTGATCCTTGATGTAATCCCACCTCCACCTTAAATGGATCTGTCACTCCCACTGCAGTCCTCACCACTGTCACACTACCCACGTCATATCCTGTACCACTCTTACATACTTATTTGCCACTCCCGACTTCCTCATACAATAAAGTATAGATCTGAAATTCCATGGAGCTGAATACAATTTAAAGACTTTAAGTGACATTGTACTTTTGTTGAAGAACGTCTTGTAAATTCACTAGTAAAGTTATGCGGCCCAGGGGTCTTGCTTAGCTTCTTGTAAAGTAAAGGATCCATTGAGTCCATGTGAAACATTCTGAGGAATTTAAGAGAATTAAGAAAACTATCTGTGTCTGGTTTCTCTCTGAAGGAAGTCTCATTACTATCCGTATCTTTTTTTGGAAGCATCAGGAAAGATACTTATTCAGAGTAGTGTGCAGTTCTTTTACCTGTACTTAGCAGTAGCAGTGTCTTTTGAAGATTTTTGCATTTGAAAAGTAATTCTTTTGTAATTTGTGCCCACTCTGAATAATTGGCTGTTCTTCTTATCTCAGCACAGGGTTACTGGGAATACTTTAGTATGTAACTCGTATTGTAATTAATTTCTAGTTTGATATTTTTGTTGCAATGGTTTAAACCCTCTCCATTTGATATGTGGGACCCAAATAGCTTGGGATGTGCAGCTAAGCTTGTAAGGGCCCTAGTGGTTGTTAGTCAATTATACAATGACCCCTCATTAATATTCCAAAACGTGCATGCTGATAGGCCAACGTGCCCGTTGTAAATCCCACAATATACAATAAAAAAAGGTCCGGTCACCCGGACTTTTTTACCTTGGTATAAAGTGCTCAAAACTTTTTTTTTAACAAATAAAAGAAAAAAGAAGACGGAACAACGGAGACTTTCTTTTCTCCATTGCTTCAGTTTCAAAGTATTGATGTAGTGGGTATGTGTGGGACGCAAGTCCCATATGCATGTGCAGTACATCAAAACAAGGAAGCAGTGTACCACAACCAATGGAAGAACAGTAATGCGACGCTTTGCAAAGACATTATTTAAGAAAAGTAAGTATTTTTTTCTTAAATAATGTCATTGTATAATGGCAATAACTAACTCCGTGGTTGTGGTATATTGAAATTTACCCACGGTTGGCTTTATTTAATCAATCGGGCTTTGCTCTCTTCAATATACCACACCACGTCGTCTGTTATTGCTTAAATAATCTATGAACAAGACTTTGTTCCAGTGCTTTAATTTTTTGAGCAGTTCTTTCTGTAATAGTTTTTTTAAGTGAGATGTCTAATTGACAAGAAGCCCATTTAGCTCATCTGTGATCCACTTAATGTCTAATTTAGTATGTTAAAATCTAAATGGTTCAGTAAGCTTATAATTGATAGTATGATTCTGTTGGTATCTCAAAGATTAAAGATCTTGTTCCATCCAGACTTAGTCTTTTGATTTGATGAATTAAGATTTAATATTACATGAATTTCTGAAAGATCAGAGAAGTTCTGGAGTTTAATATTGATGCCCTGAAGAAATTTTAAAAGAACGTTTAATCTTTCCACTCACTCACTTATACTAACTTGCTCCAAAAAGTGTTGGAATATGCACATACCTTGTGTACTGAAAATGGTCTTGTGCTAAATGCAAAAAAATGCAGCATAGTGGCGTTGGGCAAAAAGCTGATGTTCAACGTGTAGATCTGTGTTGCAGTAGCCTGCGTTATTTGGGTTATAGCCTTGCCTGGTGTATGACCACTGGCCAGCTTTTAAAGTTTTACGGCACTTTCACGCTCCCAAGCTGCCAGTGGCTTTAGCAGAGTCATGTACAAAGACATTTTGGGTGTCAAAAGCTTCAGAGATTTTTGCTGCTGTAGTGCATTGCCTTTGTGGTCTCCAAGGAACTGATTGTCTAGTGATCCTTTCAAGGCTAGGCAGACATGCACCCTTCTGGGTAAAACTACCAGCTCAGTGGCAGTCTCAGTAGCACAACACCTAGAACACTCTTCTTTGGTTCAGAAGGCTGTAGGTACTTTTCCAACACTAGGTAGTTGGATTAATTTTCCAGTACTTGTACTGCAGTGCATTATGTGGAGGGTGCAGCACTCCTGAATATGCTGTTCTTCAGATTAGATGTTAAACTGTGACCCTCAACTGCCTGAGTTGGTGGTAGCTCAGGAGAATGCAAAAGATCCCACTGCACTTTTTGCAAGGAGTAGAGGAACGCTCCCCAGTGCCCTGGTCAAATTTTCCCCAGTCAGTATGAGTACCACCTTGGGTCTCCCCTGAAAAGAGGTCATTGGCCTATTGGGACTAACCTGGCCCACAAAGTGTAACTAAAACAATAAAGAAAATATTTTACTTTTCTGAGAAAAAAAATATTTGTGTGTGTGTGTAAAAGTTTGTAATATGCTAGGAAATTTATTTTTCTGTTTCTTTCTAAAGGGCTTTTTATACATTGTGTACTTTCTGAAAAAAAAAATGTTAAAAATGTTTTATTCACATTTTGTACCACTAGTTGCAGAGTAAGTGTGCGTTGGGCAGGATATTGTGTTTTTAAAAGCTGTAATAGAAAATTGTTTCAGAACTTTCATTTTTCTTTCAAAAGGTTTGCCAACTTGCACAGGTTCTGGTAACCCTTTGCCAAGGCTTCCTTTCCTGTTTGAGCATGTAGTAATTGTCAGTCTCCACATTTCTTGCTTCTCTCATCTGCAAGAATAAGAAAATTACTAGGGAGTCTTTAGGTGTTCATCCATCTGAGTCGCTTGTCTGATTTGCCATTGAGTGAGTTCGGTGTGGCCAACACTAGTTTCTCGGACTGTTCATCTTTTGTTCTTGGCCCCTGTGGTGTAGCTCCTCAGGAAGCCAAAAAGCACCGGTATATAGGCATGTCTTCTGCTGTTATAGGGTTGCTGTTATTGGGCAAGGTGGAATCACACTTTTTTTTTTTGTCTCTGAAAAGGAAGTGGTGAAAGTATGCAACCTAGCCAGGATAAGGTGCCTGATTCTGGAATAGTGCTTCTGTCTTTGGTCTGACCCTTTGTAAGGAATCTCCAAGGAATAAAAAGCAGAAACTTAAACACAGGAGAAGAAACATTTTAAACATTGGACAAAGAGAATTTGCTGGGATGTGATAAGGGATTACTCTCTGCCTTTAATGTGTTAAATACTGCTTCCTTATTGCGTGGTAATAGAAAAAGAAAATATTTCCATCATAGTGTAACAATGATTTCCAGTCAGATGAGCAGGGAAGAAGAGTGTTCTTTTTAGTTAGTTCTCAAGGTGAAGATTCCTACGCTGAGGAATGTTTTCCTTCAGGTTTCCCGCCAGAAGAATTGTATTTCCCTGAGACTAAATAAAATGAAATGTTTGTTTCAGTGGGAATAGAATTAAATCCCTGTCTCCCAGCAAAAGCATTTTAATTTATTACTAGATTTTTCACTGCTTGCAGCTGTTCTTCCTGTGTTGGCCTTGGAGGATTTGTTCTTAATAACTTTTAGTATGCCTGCCAGTCAGCCTTATGCCACCAGAAAGTCTGATTGCGTCTCTGGCATACTTTATATAAGTTAAATTCTTGTATGCTAATTCCCAAATCAGACCCCTGTAGTGATTTCTTTATCCAAGCAGTTTACTGCTAATCATATTGTGAATGCTAATGCCATCGCCACTGACAAGGATGGAAAAACCTTTGACACATTTGGGAAGACTTTTTTTTTTCTGTTACATTCTTTCATAATTTTGTACTGCCAGGCCCACGTGTTAAATGTTTTATTGGCTGGCTTAAGTTTTATTTATCATTGTGAGAAAGTTGACAGTTAAAATGCCCTCTTAAGAGGTTAAAGCATCTTTGAATTCCTTAATTGTGCTTTCTTCTCAGATAACCAAACACACCTTAAAGTGCTCTTACGGCTCTGCTGATGCCGTTTGCAGAGCAGCAGCTACTGTTTAGAGAGGGGTTGTTTGGTTACATTCTCAGAATGTACTAGAAGATGTTAAAGTTGAGATTTTAAATTCTCCTCTGGGCAGAGAATGACTGGGGCCCTTTGCTGCTGTGAGGTCTTAAAATATTTGTTGAAAAAGAGAAATTGATTCAAGGGGTTGCTTAGATTGAAAATCAAATGTTTCAAAGTTCAGTAAAAACTTTCTTTTCCAGGATCCTTTTTCAAGAAAAGGAGTAAGCAGCCTTGGCAGCTTGTTTAACTAGCAGAATTTCAAAAATAGTGGTAAGAAAGCTCAAAGGAGGAAAAAAAGGAGGGGGAAGGAGGAGGGTCTCCCAGATCCAAAGACAGTCCAAAAAGTCTGAATATTTGCATCTTCTGCCCTCCTTCCCACTCTGGCAGTCTTACAGTACTCTCCCTTTGTCTTGGCTTGCATCTCTCATCCTGGCTTCAGATCATCTCAAACAAGTAATTTCTGTGGGCTACAAATGGCAGTGGGAATTCTCCCTCCTTTTCTGGGGATTCCTCCATATCCTGCAAAATCAGTGTCTTTGTTTCATCCCACTTAGAGCAAATGTCGGCTTGGGGGATTGTGGATCTTGTGCCCTAAGCTGAGATGGACATGCATTTTTTATTCAAAGATTTTTTTTTCTGGTGCCAAAGAAAGCAGGAGGTTGGAAGCCATTCATAGATTTCTCCTTTTTCAATCATTTTGTCAATATCCCAAAAATTCCAAAATATTATCCCATCAAGCTCTATTACCACTCACACTCACCCACAACTTCATGGTAACACTAGACCTAAAAGATGTTTATAATATTCCAATTTACAGCAAATTTAGGCATTTATAAAGATTTTCTATGTCTGGCTGATGATATTAGATGTTTATGATGTTAATCACTGCTGCAGTAGCCTAAGCTGTATGGGTAATATACTGTATAGGGTGTAACAGCCAGCCATCTTCCAAACCTTCAGGGTACCTTCCAAACCTCACTGCTGCAGTGGCCTATGCTACATGGGTTATATCCTGCATAGGATGCACCAGCTGGCCATCTTCCAAAGCTTCAAGACACCTTTCACACACCCAAACTGTTAGCTCAAGCTGAGCTGACTAAAAAGACAGGTTTGGGTGCCAAGCACTTTAGAGCTTTCCTGCTACTTAGAAGATAACTCCTATGCAGACTTTCAAGGATCGACTGTCAGCTAACACTATTCCATTGCTGGGCACAGACAGGTACCCTTTGTGGAAAAAACTTTCACATTACTTTTAAAAGTTTATTTAAATTTTCTCTGAAAAACAACTATTTTAAGCTAAGGAAAACTATTCTTCTTGACTGTCATTTGACTTTATGTACTCTTAAATGGGCACGCCGTCTTACGTTTGAGGTAAAAAGTTGCTTAAACATTTCCCCCTGCCCCAAAAAGTAAAATTAAGCTATTTTTTCTGTGAAGAAACTGTGTCTAAGTGCTGTTTGTTGTGCCATTTGTGGGAAACAATTACTCCCGCCCCCCACTTTCTTATTTTACTGACCTATTGTTGCTAAGCTTCCCCAGGACACAAGCAGCTTTATTGGCTTGACCATGGAACTAAGTATCAG
Source organism: Protopterus annectens (assembly GCF_019279795.1). Taxonomy (NCBI): domain Eukaryota; kingdom Metazoa; phylum Chordata; order Ceratodontiformes; family Protopteridae; genus Protopterus; species Protopterus annectens. The sequence goes on from NC_056733.1 coordinate 632,900,712, forward strand.
TCCCTCCGTCAGATCTTCTTCCAGTCGCACCAGAAAAGTTGACTAAGCAGCCTTTGTTATCACCACAGGCAGGTAATTTGCGACAGATGGGTTACTCTCCTGTGGCAAAAGCTGGTTCCTCAGACCATTCATCTTTTTCGTTTGATCCATCTCTTGTTGTTTATACAGCCACCATGGACCAGGGGTCAGCCACATCCTGTGCATCTGTTTTAGTCCCCTCAGTGGGCAAGGTAGAGCCACTCTTGTTGGTCATGGTAGACTGTGCAGGGAATGTGCCCCTGCTTAGCCAGAATGTCGTACCCGTCCCTGGGGAAGTTGTTGCTTTGCAGTAGTAGGTCTGTTTGCCCTAACTCTTCTGAGCAGGCTATTGACTGTTCTTTTAAAGGTGGATTCTGGTAAAAGATAAAAGGTTTCTTCTTTCCCAGAAGAGATTTAAGAAGTGGAATTTGTAGGGGGAATATGAAGGGATAGATGCACGTTTTTCTCCTCGGGTGTATAATGCCTGCTTCTAAGGAGTGTAGAATATCTGAATCTCCCTTGTGAGGGATTCGGTTTCTCTGAGACCGTTTCCAGAATGACCCAGTGTTTTCAGTGGGAGAACACTGAGGTTTCTTAGTCCCTTAGAAAATACTGTGAATTGCTTCAACTGGAATTTCCAGAACTCTCATCTATTTGGGTTGTGCGGCTAAGTTTATAAGGGCTCCAGTGGTCATTAGCCTAGTATACAGCTGTGAACCTATAGACCCCCCCCCCCATGCTGTCAGCATTGGAGGGTGCTTGTCACAGCCCGTCAGCCTGTGGTTTGCTTGACAGCCAAACTGCTGCCCCTAAAAAAGCAGATATAATATGCAAAGTTTCACAGTCTTTTCAGTTTTATACAGTAATCCCTGACCTGACCCAGGAGCTATAGCTTTAGTTAATCCAGATCCTGCCAGTCATATTTGTTACTTCTAGTTGTCCTGCTTCTGACAAGGATGGTAAAACTGTTGATAAATTTTGGGGGGAATATGTTTCTGCAACTATGATTTTTAGAATTCTGAATTGTTAAGTCTTGTATGTTATCCTGATTAACTGTGAAAGTGTGAGGAATGTTTTGGCTGTAGCTTCCTATTATGAGGAAAAATCTGCTTTGTGTAGTCTAGTTTATTCTGTTTCTCAGGTCACTACTCATTGTGTGAAGAGTGTTTATAACTCTTCAGATACTACTTTCAAGGCTGTTGCCACTGGTACCGTTTTGAGGAGGTTTGCCTGGCTGCATTCTCAGAACTACCCAGAGGATGCCAAAAATTAAATTTTGAATTCTCCTTTTGATAGAAATGTATTGTTTGGACTTTCTGCTGCAGAGCTCATCAAAATTTGATGATAGAGGTAATTTGATTTGGGGAATCTTTCAGATTTTCATACCTTCTTTAAATTTTCCAAGGGGGGTTTTGCCCTTTGTTCAGTTTTGCAAGAAACAAATTAAACAGTCTCAGTACAATGCTGGTAAGCAGACATTTAAAAAGCAATGGCAGAGATATTCCAAAAAAGAAAATGGAGCCCTCTGAGAACAAAGGACAGTCTAATAAGACAGAATGTGTAAGGGATCTTGCCCCCCTCCCACCCTGGCAGTCCTTTATCTCTTCCAGAAAGTATGAATCTGCGTTTCTCCTTTTGGCAACAGTTTGTTTCAGACAAATGGGTTCTAGCTAGGATACAGATTGCAGTGGAAAGACATTCGTTTCCAGAGAATTCCTCCTCTGCTAGACCAAACCCTTCTTTTTCTTCCTTCCTATCCTACAGCATATAGCGACTGTGTTCTTCCCTGTTGGGAAAAGGGTTTTATTCAAGAAAATTTTTAATGCCAAAGAAAGAAAATGTGTCGAGACCTGTTCTGTACCTTTCTTCCTAAATGAGCTTGTGATAAGTGCCAAAGTTCAAAATGCTTTCACTTCACAAACTAATACCCCTTTTTCCCCATTTGAGCTTGTTGGCCACCTTAAATTTAAAAGATACATATCATCACATTCCTATTCATCCAGATTTGAAGCATTAGGGTATTTTGTGTCTGGATCACATTATTAGTTTTTTGCTTTACCCTGTAGCTATCAACTGCTCCCGGAGTGTTCACAAATGGTCTAGCTCCTTTCATAGCCCATTGTAGGCCACAGGGTATCTGCATTTTTCCATATTTAGACAAATTGCTTATTTTTGTGAAAATGTTTTTGAAAGGGGTGTGGTACATTTAGAGGCCTCTCCTCTGAATCTTAATTTTGTGTTAGTTGAGCTAACACTTGCTCATCTAGCTGACCTAAGATTCTTAACATGAAAAACAGTTTTACCGATTGCTCAAACCTCTGTAAGAAGAGTATCTGAGTTGGTCTGCTATGGTAGGTCAACTTCATCTTATTTTCCACATAGGTTTTCTATGCGAACTAATCCATTTGTACCTAAAGTGATAGAGTTTTCTTTAAGCCAAAGTATCCTGAGCCCAAAAATGAGTGAGAGAGGATACTGCTTACCTTGGATATTCCCAGGCATTTCAAGTACTGCCTTAACGGAACAAAATATTTCAAAACTTATGATCAGTTTTGTTCCTTTTTATCTTCACATGAAATAGTCTGTGTCAAAGCAGACTATTGCTAGGTGTTTGCCTCGGGCTATTTTGTTATTCCCACCATAACAAAAGTATTCCATGCAGGTTCAAGGCAAACTCTACGGGGGCCTTGGCTTCATCTGTAGCTTTTTGGAAAGTGCTGGATTCTTGAACTATTCTAGAAGCAGCTACTTATTTCTCTGAAAATACTTTCGTAAAGCACTACAATCTAGATTCCTTTTCCAGTCTGTAGATCAGGTTTTTGTAGGACCGTTCCCCAGGGGCTCCTGGACCCTTCCCCTTCCACCTCCCAGCTTTTCTAAGTTTTGATATTCTATCCATATATCTTTGGCTAATGCAGCAATAATCAATATGAAGATTATAGTATAGCTGTGTAAGTAACTGCTGCAGTAGTCGTTCTCTCCACCCCCTTTTTTTGCCCCCCCCCCGAGTGTGGACACATGTTTTTGCTTTTACTAACAGTGTTTTCTCGAATCTTAGCCACCTTCTCAGTTGGCGTGAAAAACTTTGAATGGTTAGGTGCCAAAGCCTGTCTTTTAGTCAGCTTGGTGTGAGCTGTTTATCAGTTTGTGTGTGTGGAAGGTGCCCTGAAGCTTTGGAAGCTGGCCACCTGTTGCATCCTACACAGGATAATAACCAATGTAGCTTAGGCCACTGCAGCAGTGATCACTCAAACGTCTACTGTTATGGTAAGTTTACTTACATAACTACTTTCTTTATATTTGTAGATATATCCCCCACATACACCTTGTCAGGATTCCCTGTTATTGGTTGTGAAACTTGTGTTTAGTTTATGGTTTCAACTAAACTTGTAGAAATAATCTGTAATTCCTTCTTGGTCTCTCTCTTTGTCTGGGATGTCTTCTAGATTTGCACTTAGCAAGAGGTTCTTGTTTGTTTACCCCTTTCAGTAGATAAAGTATAACAGTACAAATTAACTCTGACCCTGTTAAATCAAGGGTATATCTTCAAAAATCAATGTTATCATCTTACCACTACACTTTTTTCATTTGTCAGACACCTCATTAATGTAGTGATGCTGTTGGGGAATATAAATTCAAACATATAGCTATACTAGAAGGACCTCATTGATTCTTAACCAAAACAATAGAAGGCCTTAAAATCCCTCAACTCTGTAGATTAGTACAACTCTTTATACTCAATAGCTTTCCTGATATTCCAAGGTGACTTCTCTCACATTTAGAGCTGTGAGAGACCCAAAACTGTTTGACGACCTATTTCTTTATAAAACCAGTAACTCTACAAACACTCACTGGATATGTTTCTAATTTACTGTATTCCCAGCATATGGGATCTGTTACCCCTGCAGGTTAGGCCAAGTACTTCTTTGTGTGCCTTTTAAGACTCGTCTTTGATTGGATAAGTAACATAATTTTTCACCAGTGTTATCTGGTACAGCTGTGCTTTATTTGGGAGATGGGACCCAATTAAGTACTCCCTAAGGGTGGCAAGAACTTGTAAGCATGTCTGCTGTACCAAATGATGTTATGTTGTCCCATCTCGCCTTCATTCTTGCTGGTTGGGTTCGGAGCCCATCCTCTGCTCCAACTCAGCCGATTTACTATAGCTCGAGAGCTTTTACTGGCTCAAGGCTACCCCTTATCCCAACATGCCTAGCGGCAGCTACCCAGATCTCATTTGCCGCTCGCAACGTCGAGATTGCTACTACTGACTCAGGCTAAGTACTTTGTGCTTTTTGCTATTTATCGCTAAGTTTATAATTTTTTTGTGTGTTGTATTGACTCATTAGAGTGTGTACTATCCCCCTTTTGTCTAACGACCTCTTTCTCTGCTTGTTGTGGTGCTTTTGGCCGTGTTTTTTCTCCTCAGGCCTTGCTTTTCCCTTAGAGCACAAGTGTTCTTCCTTTTTCCTCACCCTTTTCTGGGATTGCCATTTAAGTTAGAGGCTCCCCCATCAGGGGAGTCGCCGTTTAAGTTAGAGGCTCTCCCCTTCTTTCTTATCCCCTTAAAAAAAAAAAAAAAAGTTTTTCCTTTTTTGTTGGGTTACCTGTTTCAGCATAGTTACTGATGTTCATCATGTTACACTGCTGCAGTCATCACACTTGGGTTATTCTGCCGTCAGGCAGTCCCGCAGTCGGCCAGAGTTCCAAAGTCTTGGTCCGGCGTAGGTTGCTGTCGCTTCTTCCCTGACGTCAGTGCGCCAGGGGTATATAAGAGGCATCCAACGCCATTTTCTTCAGTCTTTCTTGCCGCGCGGTGCCCGAAGCAGTTTGCAAGTGCCGGTCGGCCGATTCCTGAGATTTTCAATTCGAATTTCAGACCGAAGTCTTCAATAAAGCTATGTACCCTGTTGGGGAACCTTTTCTTGCCTCAGTCCGATGTCAGAAAAAGTTAACAATTGCATTTCTTGTGGGAAGCAAATACCTCATAAGGACTTTCATTCTTATTGTATTCCTTGCCTAGGCCCAGACCACGACATCACAGGTTGTCGGTTTTGTGCTAGGTTTAATAAACAAACTATTAAATGCAGTTTTGATTTCGCCCGACATTACTTTGGTAGGAAATTTAATTATGCCATTCCGTCAGAGCAACTGACGACCGGCATGCATAAAAAAACGCAAGGATAAGGACAGGCAGCCGAGACCCAAACCAGACTCCGAGGCCTCTGCTGTGCCAGTCACCGGTTCTCCGGTTTTCAGTGAGGCGCCTACGCAGCCCCTGACGACCGATGATTTGGAACCTCAGACGGCTTCCGATTCCCAACCAGAGACTACTAGGCCGCCGCAGCCTTCATCTTTAGTCCCTTCTGACTCCAGAGCAGAAGGAGATGCCGGTGCAGTTGAAATGCCTTCAGTTGCAGAAGGGGTCTTCAGACCGACTACACTCACCATCAAATCTTATGCAAAGCTGAAAACTCCTTTAAAAACAAAAAAGACTGTACAGCAGTCTCCAATACAAGGCCCCATGCCTAAGAAGCAGATGCTTAAGATGGCTGAAGATTTAATTACCCTAATCAGGGGTTCCCATCCCCCTCCTGATAAAAGGCCAAGACAGGAGGAGGATTATGCTTCCTCTGACCAGGTCTCAATTTCCTCAGATTCTTCTGAGGAACAGGAATACTCTTTTCCCCCCTATGAAGACTCTGATGCTGAAGAGTCTATTCCCTCAGCATCTCCCCCAGAAGACTACTCTTTTGGGGAAACTTTACATACCATGAGGGAATATTTCCACTGGGAAGGCCAGGATCACTCTGATTCTAAGAAAAGGCTCCGTGAGTTCCTTTTACTACCCCAGCACAGACCACTTGCTATCCCTTCCGTGTTAGACATTGTGGATGATGTTTACCTAGAATCTAGCCTTAACCCAGACTCTCTACCTCCTGCACCCGCCAAACCAGACAGATACTACAGAGTCCCTGACTCACACAAATTCCTATACAAAAGCCCTGTTGCTGATCCGGAAACCATTTCCCAGGGTCCCAAAGGGGTTAAGGCCTCTATTGCTAAAAATCCTGTACCCTCTGAAAGGGATTCCAGAGCACTAGACAGATGGGGAAAGAAAGTGTATACCTCAGCTACTCTAGCTATGAGGGCCTTAAATTGCCAGTTTCACATGCTGAAATATCAGCAATACCTGATGTCTCAATTAATGCAAGATTTGTTGCATGCAGCTGAACAAGTGGGAAAACATACTTTACAATGTGGATTTGATTCATTGGAGGCTTCCTGTAGAGCAACAGTGACTGGGTCTGTCATACGTAGACATGCTTGGTTAAAAGAACAAACCCTACCTGATCATGTTAAAGCAAAATTATTGGATGCACCTTTACAGCAGGATGTTTTATTTGGTGTAAAAGCAGAAGAGGTTTTAAAGAAAATGGAGGATAAGGCAAAATCTATGCAGACGGTCAAGGATTTTTTACAGGTTCAACCCCCTCGTTTCAGCAGAAATTGGCCAACAAAAAACTGGTCCTTTCCAGCTGCTGACAGACCATAGAGAGGCAAATACAGGCGTCCAAGGGGCAGAGGTCAGTCACAAGGCCCTTACAAGCCTCGACAATGGGGTACCGCAACCCAGAAAGGAGGAGAAGACAGGCCCCAAGCTGTCAGAAGACAAACACAATGACTTAACTCTCAGACGGCCAAGCAAATCTCTCTTGGCAGCTCCCTTGGGAGGAAAATTAGCACTTTTTGAAGACAACTGGTACATCATCACAAAAGACAAGTGGGTCCTAAATATTGTCTCACAAGGATACAGATTCCACTTTCACACTTTGCCAAGGATAAAAGGAATGCCAAACCTGCCACCAAATCAATGGGCAGAGGCTCAAAAACAAATTATAGATCTCATGGACATGAGAGCCATTCAACAGGTACCTAGATAAGAGCAAGGACAAGGATTTTACTCAAGACTCTTTCTAGTCCCCAGAAAGGACAAAGCCTGGAGACCCATTCTGGACCTTTTAACTCTAAACACGTAACTGCAAGTACCCAAATTCAAGATGCAAACACTACAGCAGCTTCTTCCCATGCTGAGCTAGTAACGTTGGATCTCAAGGAGGCACACCTGCATGTCCCTATCAGACAAAATTGCAGAAGATACCTCCGATTTATTGCAGGTTCAACTCATTATCAATTCTCTGCACTGCCCTTTGGCTTATCTACTGCACCCAGGGTCTTCACAAAATGCCTGGCACCAGTAATTGCGTACTGCAGACAAAGAGGAATTCAAATATATCCATACCTGGACGACTGCCTTATTCAAGCAGAAAGCAAGGACATTCTTTTAAAGCATCTGGTGTATGTCAAACACCTACTAAGTTGCCTAGGGTACACAGTAAATGAAAAGAAATCAAAACTAGTGCCCTCTCAAAACATAATATTCCTGGGTGCCAGCTTAAATACAACAGCCCAGATGGCTTACCTCACGCCAGACAAGCAAGAACAGCTGACTCAATATTTCAAAATGATGGCAACAAAGACCCAACTCCCTGCAAGAAAAATTCTGCAGGCCTTGGGATTCATGGCATCTTGCATACTACTAATACCATTTGCAAAACTGCATATGAGGAAATTACAATGGTACCTGAAAAGCGTATGGACTCAGCACAGCCGCAGCTTGGAAACAATAATACCACTCATTCCCTGCCTTCAACAGGAGTTTCTATGGTGGGCTGAGGCATGTCACCTCAACAAGGGCCAGCCTTTTACCTTACCCACAGCCAGGCAAACTATAACAGATGCATCGGATTATGCCTGGGGAGCACACATGGCAGGACAGTGCATTCAGGGCAAATGGTCTACAGATCAAAGGCATCTGCATATCAATCAAAAGGAAGTGCTAGCTGTACAAAATGCCCTAACAGCTTTCAAGGACCTCTTACACCCAGGACAACTCCTATTAAAGACGAACAACACCACAGTAATGTGGTACATAAACAAGCAAGGGGGCACACACTCCTACCCCCTATGCAGGCAAGCAATGACCTTGTGGAACACAGCACTAACCTACCAAGTTCAACTGCAAGCACAATTCCTGCCAGGAAAGAAAAACACATTGGCAGACAATCTAAGCAGAAACATCATGGATCCCCACGAGTGGAAACTAGATCCACAAGTATTTGCAATGATAACTCAAAAATGGGGACGCCCAGACATAGATCTGTTTGCCAACCCACAAAACTACCAACTTCCGAAATATTACACAAGGACATTCCACCCACTAGCTTGGAAAGTGGACGCCCTCTCATTCAGTTGGAAAACATTAATAGTGTATGCCTTTCCTCCACTGCCTCTTCTAGCAAAGGTCCTGCTGAAAGTCAGATTAGAGAGGCCACAAATGATACTCATCGCTCCAGACTGGCCACGCCAACACTGGTTTCCAATACTAAGGAACATGGCTCACGGCCCACCATGGATTTTGCCGCAAATTCCTCACCTGCTTACGCAGCAAAACAATCCGATTCTACACAGCCAGCTCAAGACTTTAAATTTGGCTGCATGGCAAATTACCTAAGCAACCAGCCAACACTTCTCTCTAAAGCTGTTATGGATGTCATTCTGGAGGCCAGGAGGCCAAGCACCAGGAAAGCCTATTCAGACAAATGGAAAAGAATTTGCACCTGGAACCAGGCTAAAGGCCAAAATCCCCTTGTTCCAAACATTCCTCAGATTCTACAATATTTAATTGAGTTGTTGCACAAAGGACTTTCTTTTTCATCTATTAAGATCCACGCCTCTAGCGATTTCAGCTCACTACAACACGGATCCTCCTATATTTTCACATCCACTGCTAAGACAGTACCTCCGAGGGGCTAAGAACATAAGACCATCCAGGAGAGCACCAACACCAACTTAGGATCTCAACTTTGTTTTGGAAGAGCTTACACTGCCGCCTTTTGAACCAGCTTTTACAGGTGATTTACAGTTTCTATCTTGGAAAACTGCCCTGCTGCTAGCAATAACTTCAGCACGAAGAGTCTCAGAGCTACAGGCCCTAATGGCAGTGGAGCCTTTCCTCATTTTTCATCAAGACAGAGTCGCACTACGAACTAACCCTTCCTTTATGCCAAAGATGGTATCCAGTGTAGCCCTAAACCAAACCATTCATTTGCCCACCTTTTTCCCAAATCCCCAGAACAAAGGAGAAAGGCTCCTGCACTCTTTGGACATTCACAGGCAATTACGTTACTACTTGGATAAAACTAAGGCTTTCAGAAAATCTGACCAGCTCTTTGTATCCTATGCTGCAGGATCACAAGGAAAAGCTATCTCAAAACAGACCATTTCAAAATGGATAGGACATTGTATCTGTTTCTGCTACACACATCATGGGAAACCGGTACCTGCTAGCATTAGGTCCCATTCCACCAGGGCTACAGCTACACCAACAGCCTTTCTCAGGGGGGTACCAACCAAGGATATTTTGGAGGCTGCAACTTGGAGTTCAGTGCACACCTTCACCAAGCACTACCATTTACCTCTATACTCTAAAACCAGAGCTGGCTTTGCCACTGCAGTTCTGCAGGGCCTACTAGCTTCTCCAAACCCTGTTTAATTCCACCGCTCATCCTTAGCTTTGGGATTCTACCCAAGTGTGATGACTGCAGCAGTGTAACACGATGAACATAGTACAATTTTTTACCTACCATAAATGTAGATGTTTCAGTGCTCACACTGCTGCAGTCCAGGTTACCCTCTCTCCATCCCCTGTGACCTAGCTGAAGTTTTCTATACCTTTCTATCTGGTACAACCTTTGTGGTGTATTTGCTTCTAACTAAAGGTATTCCTTGTATTTCCTTTACATGTTTTATTGGCAATATGTATTGCCCACCTACTCGGGGGCACCTGACGTCTGGGGCAAGAAAAACTGAAGAAAATGGCGTTGGATGCCTCTTATATACCCCTGGCGCACTGACGTCAGGGAAGAAGCGACAGCAACTGATGCCGGATCAAGACTTTGGAACTCTGGCCGACTGCGGGACCGCCTGACGGCAGGATAACCCAAGTGTGATGACTGCAGCAGTGTGAACACTCTAACATCTACATTTATGGTGGGTATAAAACTGTACTTTACTTGTGTGCTGTTAATTGATAGCTTTCTGTTTTTTCTGGTACTGTGAAAATTTCCTTGACTAGTGTTTATCATGTCTAAAGAGTCAAAACCCTTTGGGTTTAAAAAAGGCGACTTGTGTTGCCAGAAAATGTCCCTTATGGACGATCACACGAGTTGCATTTATTGTTTAGGGGCTGTTCACCTGCAGCACTCTTGCTCGATCTGTCACACTTTCAGTTTCAGAGTCCTGCAGGTGAGAAGAAATTAGCTTATTTTACGTAGTATCCTGAAGAACCCTCAAGATTCTTCATCTCAGGGTCCTCAGCCAGCCAAAGTGTCCGAGAAACACTCCAAGCCATTGGTTCCGAGTTCGGAACAGACTAAAATCACCGAGAAGCCTTCGGGTCTGTCAACTCCCAGCATTGGCTCTGACAAAGTTAAGTCTCCGGCGGCTCCATCTGTATCCTGTGAGCCAGTCCGGACCCATAAGAGATCAAGGTCTTCTTCTTTGGTGCCGGTACGCTCTGCTACAAAATCTCCTTTGCTGCAACCTGGAGCAGGCAGCCACCGGTCCTCTTCACACTCCTCTCGGTCCTCCAGACTCTCGGATCACAACTTGGAGAGAGTGGTCAACAGGTTCCTCAAGTCACAGGCACTTGCTAAATTACTTTCGAGCCCAGCCCATAAGGAATTTGCTCCTTCAGCCCTCCCAGCTTCTCCATAGATTCCTCCTCCGACTGTCTTGAGTTCGGAGCTGGAGTGCATGGAGGTTGTGGTGGTGGAACCGGCGGCTCCGGTTTCTTCTCCCTTATCGGTTCCGACTGCTCCGATCTCCTCCGACTGCTCCGATCTCCTCGATGTCTGTCCATCAAGGGAACTGGATGGCATTGGACTCTTGTCCTGACCCCACTCTCCCTCTCAGAGCTTCGGCGCTGGTGAGCTTGGCTCCTACATCATCCTCGGAGACATCACTCCCGGTTCGAAGGAGATCTCCAGGCTCTTCGGAGCTGGCGGCTCCTTCGACTCTGAACCGTGGCGCCTTCCAGGTGATGAGCGTGCTGTCTCCTGAGGCTGCTCCACCCTCTGCTCCATTGACTCCTTCTCCCTTGGTGCCTGTGCTTGCCTTTGTCCCTCCTCCTGCCTCCAAGCATAGGGAACCTGTGCCCCAGGACGCCTCACTGGGTGACCCCCACCTCTTCCGAAACCTCCCCCGAATATTCGGAGGAGGTCTCCCGGAAGAAGAAATGTAAGAGGAAGTATCTAGACTCCCCTGAGTCTATCACTTTGGATACAGACTTGTAAGAATCGGAAGGGTTCCCACGGTCCCCCTCTGAAGTTGTCTCTTTGTTCAGACATCTTGGAAATCCTTAGACAGAAGGGTGGCTGGAAGTCCCTAGCCCCTTCTGAGGATGAGACTGTCTACCTGGATGCATTTGGTTCCTGACCCTCCACTTCTTGGGTTTCTCTGCCTTTCAACCCACTTTTGTCTGTAGTGACTCCGAAAGGTGTGGAGAGCTCCAGAGACCATGGGACCAGTTTCGATGAGACCAAACAAATTTATTACTGCTCCAGAGGATAAGTTTTTCCTGTCCAAAGGGGTCCCTGTTGATGCCATGGTGGTGGCAGCAGCCACTAAGAAGGAACTTCCGGAAACTTCTTCATCTGTCCATCCGCCAAACAAAGAGTTTCGTATGATGGGCAGTTATGAGAAGCGTATGTTTCCTTCAGCAACCTTTACTCTCAGGTCACTGAATTACTTGTCTCGTTTCACGCGACTTCAGAGGAATCTCCTGAAGGAGCTAGGAGATGCCCTGCAAGATCCTACAGCTGAGGGAGTTGCGAGCAGGGCAGATTCCCAGCTTGCGACCTTGACCTCCATGGTTAACTTCTCCATGAGGCTTTTTTCTTATGCGGCAGATGCAGCGAGTAGGGCAGCAGGTACCGGAGTAGCTTTGTGGAGACGCTTCTGGATGCGGCTTTATCAATTTGCGGAACCTTTCAAGTCGTCATTTACCAACACCCCCTTCGATGGCTCATCCTTGTTTGGGCCTCAGGTAAAAGACTCTCACCGGGTGTGAACAGGATGGCAAGACTCTCTTTGCCATAGGAGTCCATATTTCCACTCCATCCTAAAGGTCAGACGAGTGGAAAAATGTGGTTCTGAAAATCCCAGGGATCTTCGCCTGACACATGTGGAGATTCTTCCCCCAGGGGCAGAGGGAGAAACAACAACGGAAGACGCTGCCCTCACGGCAGATGTGGTCCGCAACAGCAGGGCGACAGATACTTTCTCTGCTAGGCCCTTCCAGCACTTTTGAAGGGAGGCCTGGCTGTCCACCTCTGGAGGCAGTCGGGGGCAGACTATCACTGTACCCAGCAGCCTACCATTCTATCATGAGAGAAACATGGGTACTGTCGATAATATCCAGGGGTTAGAAAATTCCCTTTTCTCAGTCCCCCCCCCCCCCAAAAAGACAAACATTCTGTCCCAGATGTTCCACCCATTCTTCGGGATCATGCAATCCTAGAGGTTCAAAGATTGCTAGAAAAAAGAACCATCCAGGAAGTCCCCGCAGACCAGATCTGGAGCTTACTCAAGGTTCTTTTTAGTTCCAAAAAAGAAAGGGGACTGGAGACCCATTTTGGATCTCAGCAAACTAAACCAGTCTGTAAAAAAGGCGAAATTCCTGATGGTGATACTGCAGTCCATTCTTCCCTTCTTGGGTTAGGACAATTGGATGTGCTCCATAGATCTCCAGGACGCATACTACTATGTAAAAATGGACAGGCAATCCAGGAGATTCCTACGCATTCGGCTGGGAGCCAGTCATTATCAGTTCAGGGCCCCCTCTTTAGTCTCACCACAGCCCCCAGGGTGTTCACAAAGTGTATGGCAGTGGTCACAGCTCACCTGAGGCATCTAGGATTCCAGGTGTTTCCATATCTAGATGAATGGCTCCTCACTGCTACCACCAAGCATCAACTAATCAAAGCACGGGACTACATAATCCAAAATTGTTCCCAGTTAGGCATCACCATAAACTACAAAAAGTCTGCCTTGTTGCCTTGTCAGTCTGTTACCTTTATAGGGGCAGACTTATCTGACTCTTGATAGCAAAACTGCCTTAAGACAGGGTGTCAACCATTCGTCAGCAAGTTTTGTTTCTCATAAAGACGATGAGAGTTCAGGCAAGACAAGTCTTACAAGTACTAGGCTCAATGGCTGCAGCAATTACGCTAGTTCCTTTAGCATGCTTCCACATGCGGATTCTACAGTGGCTTCTTTTTGCTCCGTGGTCTTTCCAGGATTTGCCAGTGTCGCACATGATTTTGATCACGGAATCTTGCAAAAAGGACCTACTATGGTGGCTTGTCTCCCCCCATGTGCCTCTGGGCAGACCCTTTCTAGACCCCCATCTGGTAGCCACAGTAACCATGGACACTTCCCAGATAGAGTGGAGGGGGGGAATTATCGGGGACGGGCTGTCCAAGGAACGTGGCAACCTCATTGCACATCAATGTTCTAGAGATGAGAGCGGTGCTTCTGGCGTTGCAAGCACTTACGACTGTCTACCTACTGGGACCATTGCAATCCAGACAGACAGTATGTTAGTGGTATGGTACATCAACAAGCAGGGAGGAACCAGATCTGACCCCTTGTGTCGGGAGGCTCTTCGATTATGTCAATGGTCGATGTCGTACCAGCATTCTCTGATAGCGCCGCACATTCCCGGAAAATCCAACGTGATAGTGGACAGGCTCAGCAGGGCTATTTTCATGCCTCACGAATGGTCCCTGAAGCAAGAAGTTGCAGACTTGATTTTCCGCAAATGGGGCCAGCCATGCTGCGATCTTTTTGCCACTCCCCTGAACAACGAATGCAGCAGCTACTTCGCCCTAGTTCCCCCTCCGAGACAGTCACCCAGGGATGCACTTGTTCACGATTGGCCTCTGGGGCTATTATATGCCTTTCCACCTTTCCCTTTCATTCCAAAGTTACTTCAGAAAGCAAAATCGTTGGGTTGCAAACTCATCCTCATTGCTCCTTACTGGCCTTGTCAGATGTGGTTTCCGTTTCTTCGCCATCATCTTCAGCTGGTGCCTTGGATACTGGACCCTGTTCCAGACCTCCTGACAAATCAGTCAGGCAGGCTTCACCCATCCCTCCAATCTCCCAAGCTGACTGCTTGGTTACTCTACTTCCAGTCTTAGCCAAGCTGCCAAAATTTCCCCTGCTGTACAACACATTCTAGTGTCCTCCCACAAGCCCACTAGCAAATGGAAGAGGTTCTCTTATTGGACTAAGAGGAATAACATTGATCCCTTTACGGCTCCTGTTCACAAGATTCTTGACTTTCTGGCTGAAACCTTCGAAAAAGGGGCAGCTGCAGCTAACTTGCTGCCATCTCTAATTTTCATGTAGGAGACTGGTTCTAACATTATGTCCCATAAGTGGTGCAGAGCATTCTTAAGAGGTACAACACTTTTACGGCCCCCGGTAAGAGAACCCCTCCCAGGACATAAACTTGGTTTTAGCTTCGATGGTTATGCCTCTCTTTGAACCAGCAGCATCTTGCCCCCTGAAGTTTCTATCTTGGAAAACCCTCTTCTTAGTTGCTATAACCTCTGTAGACAAGTTTCTGAATTACATGCTTTGTTCATTCGCCCGCCGTATTTCATTTTTCACAAAGATAGTCTCTCTCTTAGGACCAGTCCTTCTTTCTTGCCAAAGGTTTGTTCAGAGTATAAGTGAAATCAGTCCATTGAGCTTCCTGTGTTCTTGCCCAATTACGACAACAAGGCAGAGTATAGATTGCATCAACTGGATGCTCATAGACTATTACGTTTTTATTTACGCAGGACCAAACACCTCAGAAAATCAGACTAATTGTTTGTATCCTTTGCTAACAATAAGCAAGGTTATCCAGTTTCAAAAGTGACCTTATTAAATGGCTGTCAGACACAATCAGCTATTCATATGATTTGCGTAAAAAGACGTTTCCAGGAAGGGCCCGAGGACATTCAACCAGGGCCTTAGCCACCTCTGTTGCCTTCCAAGGTAAATTGCCTTTAGATTCAATCTGTGCAGCAGCAACATGGGCAAATCCTCATACATTTATCTCTCGTTACAAAGTGGATGTGGTCTCCCGGAATAGGGCATCCTTTGGTTCCACGGTCCTGAAGAGTTTGTTCCAGTGAGCCACCCAAGAATCAGGTGCTGGGGACACGGTCCCAACCAGCAAGAACGAAGGCGAGATGGGACAACATAACATAAAGGAGTTATATACCTACCATAACGTTCCATGTTTGTTGTCCATCTCACCTTCCTTCCTTGTGTCCCCCCTCCTTCCCCCTTCCTGGAGGATCGAGAGGAGTGCTTTATTGGTTACACTGGCTGAGTTTCCTGCTGACATACCAGGTTAGTTAACCATGCATTGTCTTTTCCTCTTTCCTTCCTACCTTGATGTATAGGAGCTCATTAAAAATAGTTTTTACTATGTATGTCTTGTGTGGGCTATTACAAACGAGATCTGGGTAGCTGCTGCTAGGCATGTTAAGATAAGGGGTAGCCTCAAGCCAGTAAATGCTCTCAAGCTATTATATATCAGCCGAGTCGGAGCCGAGGATCAGCTCCTAACCCAACCAGCAAGAAGGAAGGCGAGATGAAGGACAACAAACATGGAACGTTATGGTAGGTACATAACTTATTTTTTGGTTACCTAAGAAGTAGACACAGTTAAGGAATTTAAAGAAGTTTTAACCTCTGATGAGAGACCTTGAACTGTTAGCTTTCTCATGTTCTCAAAAGTAGCCAGTAATAAGTTTAACATATGAGCTTGGCAGTTCATAATTCTTAAAAGTTAAAGTAGCAGAGAAATAAACTTTCTTCCAAAATCTCTTTAAAAAAGATTCCCATCAATTGTTGAGCACGTCTGATCCCTAGAAAACCAGACCACATTCACAATATGCTTGATAGTAGAAGGCTTAGATAAAGAAATCTCTACAGGATTTAAAGGGTTTGTATGACTAGGTTCATTATTGCCCCACTGATCACTTGCCTTGTACTCTTCCTTGAAATTTAAATAAAAACTCAATACAGGGCCAAGACATTTGTGAAGACCAAGTAAATTTCCTACAGTTGGGAAATGCATCCCTTGATTAAAGCTCAAGGTTTCCTATTCCTGCCCTGTCTCTTTGGCATAACCGTGAATTGTCAAGGGTCCTGCCTGGAGCCATTTGAAGTGTTGGACTTTATCAGTTGCCATTTGAATACAGTCAATAAAGATAGTCAAGCTGCCATTATCAAGACTGAAGTATTTTTGTCTGTAGACTTCTTGCATACTATGGGTTCCCAAACTCTCTGCAGTTTCAGTACTTCATCTTCTTGAACATGTGGCAGCTCCTGTTTGTCTTGCTCCTATAGCAAGATTCCACATGAGAGTTTTTTATAGTAGACTCTTGCAGTTCAGTGGTCCTGTCTAACGTATCATGTGGACTTCCTAGTGGCACTATCAAACCTCTGTTACTGCCACATTCGGTGATGGTTAGAGTCCTTGCTGGGTACTGCAGGGCAGTGTTTTGTCTCTCCCCATCCCCAGGCCACTGTCAATATGAATGCTTCCCTTCTGGCTTGTGGGGCCATTTCAAGAAGAAGACTGTCCAAAGTACCTCTTAGCGGTTTAAGGTCAGTCTTGACATAAGTGTCTTGGGGGTGACAGCAGTTCTAGCGTTGCAGGTCTTCCAGGTCCTTCTCCCCAAGGGTGTGATTGCCATCCAATGGACAACACATCAGTGGCTTTGTATCTGAAAAAGTAAGGAGGAACTCAATCCTATCGCCTGTGTTGAGAGGCCATGAATGTTTGGCAGTAGGTTATATCCTCTCAGCAGTTTTTGACTACAATGCTCATTCCACAGAAATTCAACATTATGGCAGATAGTACTGAGCAGAAACATCCTCCTGCCTCATGAGTAGTCCCGGAGTCTGGATGTAGGCCAGATTTTCAGTTGTTGGGGCACTCTGTGCTGTGATCTTTTTGCTTCCCCATCCAATGCAAAGTACAGCAGCTTTTATGCCCTCAAGAGGGACACTCATCAAGGGATGCCCTTCTACATGCTTGAGCCCTGGGTCATCTTTAAGTCGATCCTCTGATGTCCTTGATGATCAACTTTCATGAGAAGGTAGCCCATTGCAGAGTAACTGTCATCCTCTTTTCCCTTTTCTGGCTCATGAAGTCTAGTTCCCTTTTCTTTGACCTCACCTTCTTCATCCACCCTGGGTACTGGTTCCTGTTCACGTCTAATTTATCATCGTTTGGGATTACCCTTCTCAAATCTTTGCTCTGTCAAGCTAATGTCATGGATGTTCTTTGTGTTTCACTGTTGCAGTCATTACATTTGGGTAATCTGCTGGCAGGTTGCCCTCAGTCGGCCTGATTAACAAAGTCTTGGGTCCTGCGTCGGTTGCTGTCCCTTCTTCCATGACGTCAGGTCATCAGGGGTGTAAAACATGCAGCCAACGCCATTACATCAGCCTTTCTTGCCGTGCGGTGTTCGAAGCAGAAGCAGTTCAAGTGCCGGTCGGCCGACTCCTGAAATTTTCGTTTTCGAGTTTCAGAACCGAAGTCTTCAACTTAAAGCTGAGTACACCGTTGGGGAAACTTTTTCTTGCTCCTTACCGATGTCAGTAAAAGTTAATAATTGCATTACTTGTGGGAAGCAAATACCTCATAAAGATTTTCATTTGTACTGTATTCCTTGCCTAGGCCCTGACCACGACGTACCTTGCTGTCGGTTTTGTGCTTTATTTAATCAGCGCACTATCTGTCGTCTGTACATTTATGCCTCTAAATATTTCGGTTCTCGGTTTAATTATCCAGAAATAATGTTGGTTAGCCAGCTGACTACCGGAATTCCGAAAAAGCGCAAAGAAAAAGACAGAGACAGGCCGCTGAGGTCCAAAACGGAGTCCGGTATGCCATGAGATGCTTCACCTATGAAACCTGCCGATGTCTCTACCTTGGATGGGTCCAGAGCCGCTGTGCAGGCACCGGTTTCTGAGGGTGTTTTCAGGCCTACAGACTTTCATATTAAACAGACTCCACCTTCTATTCTAAGGCCTAAATCTCGATCTATGTCTAAAAAACTGACACCCAGACGACATGTTCAGGCCCCTATGCCTAGAAAACAAATGATCAAAATGGCTGAAGATGTTATTACTCTAATCCAGGGGTAGTCAACCCCTCCCCCCTTCTAAGAGGCCTAGGACTGACCTTGGCTATGAATCTTCTGGTCAGGACTCTGTTTCTTCTAATTCTTCCTATGACCTGGATTTGTCCATGCCTACTGCAAAGATGCCTGGTTGGCAACTCTGTATTTAAAAGAAGCTTACCTGCATATCCCAATCAGGGATTCTTGCAGAAGATACTTACGCTTCAAAGCAGGCTATTTGCATTATCAGTTCTCTGCACTGCCCTTTGGCTTGTCTACTGCGCCCAGGGTATTCACAAAGTGCCTGGCTCCAGTAATTGCATTTTGCAGACAAAGAAATATTCAAATATATCCATACCTGGATGATTGTCTAATTCAGGCAGAAAACCAGGCCATACTTATAAGTTATCTGGCGTTTGTAAAAAGGGTTATAACTTGTGTAGGGCACACTATAAATGAAAAGAAATAACTGGTACCCTCTCAACAGATTACATTCCTGGGTGCAAGCTTGAATACAACTGCCCAGATGGCTTTACTCATGCCAGAAAAGCAAATTCATTTGGTAACTTACTTCACACAAGTGGCCACAAAAACCCTGCTATCTGCAAGACAGATACTGCAAGCCTTGGGGTTCATGGCCTCCTGCATTCCTCTAATTCCATATGCAACACTGCATATGAGGAAACTTCAGTGGTACTGAAAAAGTCTATGGAGTCAACATTGTCACAGCCTGGAATCTATGATTCCTATCATATCTTGCCTGCGCCTGGAGTTCCTATGGTGGGCAGAGGCTTGCCATCAAAACAAGGGACTGCCATTCGCACTACCCTCTGCCGCCCAAACCCTAACTACAGACTCATCAGACTATGCTTGGGGGGGGGGCTCACCTGGCAGGGAAGTGCATTCAGGGCAAATGGAATCCAAATCAAATGCACCTACATATCAATCAAAAAGAAATGTTAGCTGTACAGAATCCTCTGACAGACTTCAAGGACTACATTCATCCAAGACAACTAATGGTAAAGACGGACAACACCACGGTTATGTGGTACATAAACAAGCGGGGGGGGGGTACACATTCCTACCCCCTCTGCAGACTAGCCATGGCATTGTGGAACATGGCCTTGAGCTACCAAGTGCAACTACAAGCTCAATTCCTGCCAGGAAAACTGAATACACTGGCAGACAGACTAAGCAGAAATCTCATGGAATCTGGAACCACGGATTTTCAACATGTTGACAAGCAAATGGGGGAGCCCAGACATAGATCTATTTGCCTCCCCCACTAAACTACCAGTTGGACAAATTTTGCACAAGAAGTCCTCACAAAAAAGCCTGGAAAGTGGATGCTCTGTCATTCAGCTGGAAAAACCAGTCTGCACCTTTCCCCCTCTGCCTCTGCTCTCCAAAGTTCTGCTAAAAGTCAAACAGGACAAACCAAGAATGATTTTGATTGCTCCAGACTGGCCACGCCAACACTGGTACCTACTCCTGCGCAGTGTGTCACAAATTTCTCCATGGCACCTGCCTCAGACACCTTCCTTACCGTCTCAGCAGGAGCACCAAATTTTGCACCCTCAGCTCTCAACATTGAACCTTGCAGCTTGGCTAATTACTTAAATTCACCCTTAGCATCCCTCAGCAAACCTGTGATGGATGTCATCTTGGAGGTGAGAAGACCTAGTACTAGAAAATCTTCTGCTGACAAATGGAAAAGATTCTGTGCTTGGAATCATTATCAAGGGATGAGCACAGCAGCGCCTAATTTACCTCAGATTTTACAATACTTAACTGAGATGCTTCACAAGGGCCTGCCTTTTTCCTCCATTAAAATCCACGCCTCAGCCATTTCAGCTTATTATAACACAGAACCTCCCCTCTTCTCTCATCCTCTGCTCAAGCAGTACCTCAGAGGGGCCAAAAATTTGAGACCACTCAGGAGAGCGCCAACCTCTGCCTGGGACCTTAACTTTGTATTGGAGAAACTCACTCTACCTCCTTTCGAGCCAGCTGCTACTGCAGACTTAAAATTTCTTTCTTGGAAAACAGCCTTCCTTCTAGCAGTCACTTCAGCTAGAAGGATATCTGAGTTACAGGCCCTTATGGCAGTGGAGCCTTTCATCATCTTTCATTCGGAGGTTGTCACTCAGGACCAATCCATCCTTCATGCCCAAGGTGGTATCCAGTGTGGCTCTTAATAGGTCCATTCATTTGCCAACTTTCTTTCCCAGTCCACAGAACAAAGGGGAACGGATTCTGCATTCATTGGATGTGCACAGTCAACTTAGATTCTACTTGGACAGGACTAAACCTCTAAGAAAATCTGAACAACTGCTGGTTGCCTTTGCTGCAGGGGAAGAGGGAAAGGCTATTTCAAAACAAACCATTTCTAAGTGGATAAGCCATTGCATTCATTTCTGCTATAAGCACCATGGAAAACCTATCCGCCAGGGGATCCAGATCTCATTCCACCAGGGCTGCATCTACTTCTGCAGCCTTTCTCAGAGGTGTTCCTACCAGGGATATTCTAGAAGTTGCTACCTGGAGTTCAGTTCATACTTTCACCAAGCATTATCATTTACCAATTTTTTCTAAATCCAGAGCTGGCTTTGCCACTGCTGTCTTGCAGGGCCTTGTAGCTGGTCCTAATGCTGTATAAATCCATCCTCCCAACCATAGCTTTGGGAATCTACCCAAATGTAATGACTGCAACAGTGAAACACGAAGAACATAGTACAGTTGTGTATACTTACCATAGATGTAGATGTTTGAGTGTATTCACTGTTGCAGTCCTGGTTACCCTCCCTCCAGCCCCCTGTTTTCTCTTACTATAGCTCTACTTTCTTTTACTATGCTTAAAAGCCTTATTGGTGTATTTGCTTTTGGTTGGAGGTATATTTTTGTGTTTGTAATTTTATTTTGCTCCCCATTAGGGGGGCACCTGACATCTGGGACTAGAAAAACTGATGTATGGCATCGGCTGCATGTTTTACACCCCTGACGACCTGATGTCATGGAAGAAGGGACAGCAACCGACGCAGGACCCAAGACACTGTTAATCAGGCCGACTGAGGGCAACCTGCCAGCAGATTACCCAAATGTAATGACTGCAACAGTGAATACACTTGAACATTTACATTTATGGTAAGTGTACACAATTGTACTTTTCCCCAATTCTTATGATAGCCAGGAATTCTAGGCTGTTCAAGAGTGTTTTATCTCCTTTCATCATCCCAAAAACCTTCCACCAGGAAGGTTTATGTAAGTAAATGGTAACATTTTGCTTTCTCTTTGTGCCTCTTTTGATACCATTCTGGATTTCTTGGCTGATCTTTTTTACTTTGGTCTTAGTGACTGACTATAAAGGTACAACTGGCTGTCATTTCTAACTTTCATATTGGCAGGGATAATAAATGTTCCAGCTCTTAAGCTCTCTAAAGCCTTCTTGAGGAGCATCTTTTTTGTTATGGGGTTTCCTTGGGAAATTTCTGTGATGCAGGGTCTTGCTAGGCCTCCCATTGAACTTTCAGCTACAGTAACCCTGAAATTTGTGTCATGTCACTTCATCCAGATTTGTGTCATGGAAAACTTATTGGTGGCTGCCACTTCATCCAGAAGAGTGTCTAACTTCCAGACATTATCCTTTGTACCTCCTTACTTGATCTTTTCATAAAGATAGTATTACCTTAAGGACAACATTTTCTTTTCTGCCCAAGGACGCTTCTGAGTCTCCTGTGGACCAACCCATTCACTGTCTAGTTTTCTTTCAAAATTTCAATATTGTTTGGATGATTATAAACAACTCAGTCTATTTGGACAGAACCAAAGATTTTAGGAAATCTGACCAACTTTTTGTATCCTTTTCAGAGTCAAGGCTTGGTAATCCTTTTTCCAAAGTGACCTTATCCAAATGGCTATCAGAGTGTATTTCCTTTGTGTACTTCTTGAAAAGATTCTTCATCTTTGAAGCTTAGAGGTCATTCCACTAGAGAGGTGGCTACTTTGACTGCCTTTTTCTCACAGGTCTCTATTGATAACATTTGTGCTGGTCTAAAACTCACACTAATACTCATATCTTTGTGTCCTATTACAAACTGAATGTGCAGTGTAGGTCTAAACCTTCATTTGGTTCCACCATTTTGCAGAATGTTTCTCTTGGGATCTACTTTTTTTCTGGCTGGGGACTGTCTCACTGAGGCTGGACATAAAAGACAACATTGGATATGAAAGTTATGCACTTAACATAATGATTAGATCAGTGTTGCCTTGTTCCTTCCATCTCAGCCATCCCTCCCTCCTACTTCCTCCATCTTGTCACGGTTGTAGTATGTCTTCGATCACCCTTGCAGTCCAACCTTGAAGCTGGAGTCAGTGTTCATTCCTGTTGCCCTCTTTCCTGCCTACATTTTCAACATCCTTTTTAGGTTTTGTCATTTTCCAGGGGGGTTTCGTGGCCCAGACTTGATCTGAGGAGAGATTTTTAGAACAGGATATTATGGATAGATGAGCTCGGAATTTTTGGACTGGAGATCCAGAGATGGCCAGTGTCCTATCAGAGTCTGATCTGATAACCCACAGGGTTGAGATGGACTGAAGAAGACGACACAGATTTATTGGTTGTGGTAAGTATATAACTTTTATTTCTGTAATGTATAATATAGCAATAACCCACGCCTGGGTGTGGGTAATGCTGGATTTACCCATGGTTGGTGTGGTTTGGTCACGAGGGCGAAGCCCGAGTGGCCAAACAAAGCCAACCATTGGTAAATCCAGCATTACCCACACCCAGAAGTGGGTTATTGTTATCTAATGACATTATTTAAGAAAAAAAATAATTAGTTTTCTTAAATAATGGCATTGTATAATGCCTCCTTGCTACCCTTCCGCAGCCGTCTGGTATTCTGCGGCAGTTCTGATATACTGCAAATGCATATGCCTACGCAGTACATCAGAGCTGTGGGCAAAAGCAATGGAAAGCAAGATCTTTTTACAAAGTGTTTCACTATGTTAAATGGGTTTAACATAGCGAGACGGCTTTAGGAAAAAGCAACGGAGAATCTCCGTTGCTTATTTTAAAGCTGTCTCGCTATGTTAAACCCATTTAACATAGTGAGACAGTTTTGAAAAAAGCAACGGAGAAAGCAAGATCTCCATTGCTTTTTACAAACTGTTTCGCTATGATAAATGGGTTTAACATAACGAGACAGCTTTAAAAAAAGCAACGGAGAATCTCCGTTGGTTTTTTTAAAGCTCTCTCGCTATGTTAAACTCATTTAACATAGCAAGACAGTGTTGTTGTAAGAGTTATAGTAATGGAAAAAGTCCGGCCGACTGGACCTTTTTCCATTACTATAACTCGGATTTACAACGTGCACGCTGACCAATCAGCATGCACGTTTTTGAATATTAATGGGGGGGGGGGGTCATTGTATAATTGTATTTATTCAATATTATTCTTAATCACTACTTGTATTCTGTGTTGGAGCTTTACTCCCCCGGCCACAACTGAAAAGGGGCTTTGCCCATTTGGACTTTTCAGGTAAACAAAGATAAAGTGCTGGGCAATGAACACATTATAATGCATGTATAGCAATCAGTTGCTCATTTGCAAGCTTTAAAGACATAAAAAAAGTTTCTGTAACCATTTTGCATCTTCGTGTATGCGATTTCTTAATCTTTTGCAGTCGCGTTTTTTTTTTTTTTTTTTTTTTTGCAGAAATACTTATATTATATTGATGTCTGTGAAGGGTGACAGTAAAAACAGTGATTATTTCTGTGAAAAGGCAGAAGCCCCATGCTTTCGTTTGGTGTGCAAAAAAAAAAAAAAAACTGTAGAGCATTTTTTTTCCTGCAAAAAAAATGTTTCAGTTTTTTTCTGTGTGTTTGTAATTGTTTGCCAGTTCTCAGTTGCCTTATTACTTACTAGTCAACAGTCAACATTAAGAGTGTTCATACATAAATCCAGCCAGGACATTGGTAGCAGTTTGGGGAAAACTTCCATGTGTTTGGTGGGAGGTTTAAAAATACTAAGAAGTAAGCGTTAAAAAAAACAAACTTTTGTTTTGTATAAAGTGGCCGGCAGATAATTAAGGTGCAGTCTGGTTAGGAGTAATGTTTTTAATTATATGAAATTTTTGCATGTGTTCTTTAAAGCTGCGAATCATTGACCAAGTGAAGATCGCTTAACAGCTTGGATTGAAATGTGTTTCTAAGTTCTAAACCACAAACAAATCTCATAATAACTCTCAAATTCTGTAAGTGAGAAAATATAGGACAGAAAGAAAGAAGCAAGTTTAAAATTTAAGGGATTACCAACATGGATTCAGCAGTGATTATAGAGTAAAGTTAACTAACTGTTTTTATATTTCTAAACTATTTAGTGACAGTTTAAACAGAAAAGGTTTGTAAATGCCATATATAATGTGATGTTTGGGTCTCTGATCTTAACCGGCTTGCGTGTTTGAGCAGTAGATGCCAAGAAGTTAATCTTGAGAGTGGAACAAAGCAAAACTTGAGTGAATATTTACATCCTTTTCATGAAATTTACTGTAATGAATTTACCTCAGAAATTATTTGTTCAAGACATGGATATTAAGAAATTCGCCATGAAAGTGGAGTGAAAAGCTAGCATCGCAGTAAAAGCAATGTAAATTTCAAAGGACTTCAACTATTAACAGAAGCATTTTAAGTCTCCAGAGAGAGGGTTTAGTGTAATAGTGTTTTAGTCTGTATTACAATTATTCCAAGAAAAAAATGAGGTTAACTGGATAAAGCATTTAAGAGGATGTCTTACTTAAATATTCACAAAAGGGGATATTTTTTGGTATTATTGAACCTTGGCAGGAGGCCAGATGAAAATTGTAGTCTGCCCTTTTGCTATGCAAAGGCTTTTTTCTTGCTGTAAGAATTCATGTGGCTAGAAAGTTAATCACTTTAAAAGTAAATATGTCTTGGATATCATATGTTTCAGGCAAAATGCCCCCTGTGCTTTCGGAGTTGTCAATAAATCTTTAGATGTTATATAGTTCTATCACGCCATAATTCTTGCTGGATGGTTTGGAGCCGATATTCCGCTCCATCTCTGCCGATACTAAAGCTAGAGAGCTTTTACTGGCTTGAGGCTAGCCCCTATCCCATGGTGCCTCACAGCAAATCCCCATATCTCGTTTGCCGCAAAAGCTTCAAGGTTGTGTCTTACTGGCTTGTTGGCTAAGTAAAACTATTTTTTGCTATATTTAGTCTTTTTTCCTACTTTTTTCTGTCATATATTTATATAGATAGTTTCTCCTCTCTTGTGTGACTGTTTTTTGAAAGTTTTTCAACCCCTATCCCCCCCCCCCTTAGGACTGTATGGACCATTTAAGTTAGAGGGCCTTTCCTCCCTGTGTGTCTGTGACTGTTAACTTTTTTTTTTTTTTTAATCTCCTTCTCTTCTCAATATTATTGTAGTTAATACCTTTACTATTGATATATTTTTTTTTTGTCTTTGTTTCTAGAAATGTCAAAAGATAAAGATAAGGCTCATCGCCCTTCGGGGTTCAAAAAGTGTGACAGGTGTGCACAGAAAATGTCTCTTACAGACAGCCACACCAGTTGCATGTATTGCCTTGGTGAAGCCCATTTGCAGGAACCTTGCACCTTTTGTCACACATTTAGCACTAGAGTTTTAAGTAAGAGAAAGAGGAAACTCATTGACAGGGGTCTCATGACCAGTTCCTTCCAAGAACAGCTGGAACTTGGTCAGGCAGCTCCAAAATCCTCAAAGAGAAAATCATCGGCCCCGGCTTCGGTGCCGACAAAAAAAAGACTAAAGCGTCGGAGTCAAGAAGTGCCGGTTCCAACTCAGCTTCATCTATTTCGGTGCCATCAATTTCATTGGTTCCGAGACTATCTTCGGTACCGAAAATTTTGCCTGACATCGAGACTGTATCTCCCACATTGAGATCTCCTATTTTGGAGAGAAGGAGGTCTCCTTCTGTCTTTACCAGATCCTCTAGGACCCTATCAGATGAGGACATCGAGAAGGTGGTGAAGAGGTTGCTTTCGGATCCAGCTCTGGCAAGAAAATTGGCCCCTCCAGACCCAAAAGTCTCTGAGCCGACCCCCTTACTGACTGTTATTCCTCCGACTGCTTTGCTCTGGGAGCCTATTACTTCAGGTTCCTCTGTCTTGGAACCTTCGGTTCCGGGGATTCAACCTGTTTCCTCGAAGCCAATTACTTTATCCTTGATGGCTCAGTCTGCAGCTGAGGGTTCTGGGAGACGACGCTTTTGTGCCGACTCCAAGGGGACAGTCACCCTGGGTTCTCGTCGGAACCGACCCTCCCTCTCGAAGCCTTGGCTCAACTCAGCTCGGTTCCCACTTCTGCTTCAGAGCCGTTTCCTCTTGCTAGGAGTCGACCATCTGCCCCCTCAGAGCAGAGGTCTACTTCGGAGTAGGGAGGAAGTCTTTCGAAGCTATAGAGAAGGCTTTATCCTCTGCCAAAGCCATTCCATTGTAACCCATGTCCCACCAGCAGCAGGCAGCAACCTCTTCCCCCCTGCCACCTCCACAGCATAGGGAACCAGAGGCCCAAGTAGCCCCCATTTGAGGTGCCCCCTTTTCCAAGACCTGTCCAGTTTATCCCACTGGAGAGCTCCCTCGGAAGAGGCTGTGTAAGAGGAAACACGTCGACTCACCTGAGTCTGTCGTGTTAGACACTGATTTAGAGGAATCAGAAGGGTCCCCTAGATCCCCCTCTGAGGATGTCTCTTTTCTGACATCCTAGAAATCCTTAGACAGAGGGGTGATTGGAAGACCTCTAACCCTACTGAGGCTTTTAGTTCATGACCTTCCACTTTCTGGGTGACGCCGCCTTATGACCAACATTTGGGGGTCATATCGCAGAAAGCATGGACCTCTCCAGATTCAGTGGAAGCCATCCTGAGGAGGCCAACTAAGTTTATGACAGCACCTGAGGACAAGTCTTTCCTTAGTAAGGGAGTTCCAGATGGTATGGTGGTAGCAGCAGCCACCAAGAAGGAATTATTTGAGACATCTTCTAATATCCATCCTCCTAACAAGGAGTCCAGGACGATGGATAGGTACGGGAAGCGTACTTTTTCTTCAACGGCATTTACACTGAGATTGCTGAATTACCTGACTCATTTTATTCGTCTACAGAGGGATCTCCTGAAAGAGTTAGGATAAGGGGTTCCATGGATAAGGTTTCTATGCCGCTCTCCACCCCTTACTTCCATAGCTAACTCCTCCATGAGGCTGACCTCATATGCAGCAGGTGGAGCGAGTAGGGCAGCCGCAGCAGGAGTATCCCTCAGGAGACATTCATGGATGCGTCTTTGTAATTTTACGGAATCCTATAAGTCTTCCTTCACTAATGTTCCCTTTGATGGTTCATCTCTTTTTGGACGCCAAGTGAAAGAGACTTTGACTAAGTGCGAGCAGGAAGGGTAAACCTTATCTGCTGTCTGAGTCCGTTTCTCTCTCCCTTCCAGACCCTATCCCAAGGGTAATACAGGAGAGAAAATGTGGATGTTCATCGTATTACACTGCTGCAGTCATTACACTTGAGTTATCCTGCTGTCAGGCGGTTCCCCAGTCGACCTGAGTTCCAAAGTCTTGGTCTGGCGTCGGTTGCTGTCACCTCCTCCCTGACGTCAGTGTGGCAGGAGTATATAAGATGCAGCCGACGCCATTTTCTTCAGTCTTTCTTGCCGCGCCGTGTCCGAAGCAAAAGCAGTTCGCAAGTGCCGGTTGGCCGTCTCCTGAAATTTTCTTTCTGAATCCAGAACCGAAGTCTTCTACAAAGCTAAGTACTCCGTTGGGGAAACTTTTTGTTGCCTCAGACTGATGTCAGTAAAAGTTAATAACTGTATTTCTTGTGGGAAGCAAATACCTCATAAGGATTTCCATTCTTATTGTATCCCATGCCTAGGCCCAGACCACGACGTCACTGGTTGTCGGTTTTGTGCTAGGTTTAACAAACGCACTATTAAACATCAGTTTGATTTTGCCCAACATTATTTTGGTAGAAAATTCAATTATATCATGCCGTCAGAACTTCCGACGACCGGAATACATAAAAAGCGCGAAGACAAGGATAGGCATCCAAGGCCCAAAACTGACGACAAAGCCTAGCCAGTCGCCAGTTCTCCGGTTTTCAGCGAGGCACCTTCGCAGCCCCTGACGACCGCTTCTGTAGAACCACAGGCCGCCTCTGACTCCCACGTGGAGATGGCTGGGCTTTCAGACGCACAAGTTATTCAGCCTACTGAAACTAACCCTTCAGAGGGATCCAGAGTAGCTGAGCTGCCCGCAGCTTCAGAGGGTGTCTTCAGACCTACTCAGTTAAGCATTAAACCCTCTGCTAAGTCTAAACCAGCTTTAAATTCTAAGAAACAAATACAGCATTCTCCAGCACAGGCCTCCATGCCCTAAGAAACAAATGCTCAAAATGGCCGAAGACCTAATCACTCTGATCAGGGGGTCCCATCCCCCTCCTGATAAAAGGGCCTAGACAGGATGAAGACTATGATTCATCTGACCAGGTGTCCATCTCTTCAGATTCATCCTCAGACCTAGGATATTCTTTACCCCCTTATGAGGATTCTGATGCTGAGGAGTCTATTCCATCAGCCTCTCTGCCTGAGGACTACTCCTTTGGGGAAACCTTGCATGCCATGAGGGAGCATTTCCATTGAGAAGGCCAGGATTACTCAGAATCCAAGAAAAGTCTCAGAAACTTCCTTTTATTACCTCAACACAGACCCCTTACTATTCCGCCAGTGTTTAGATATTGTGGATGATGTGTATACTGAATCCAGCCTAAATCCTGATTCCTTACCTCCAGCCCCAGTTAAACCTGACCGATACTACAGAGTCCCCGACTCTCACAAATTTCCGTACAAAAGCCCTGTTGCTGACCCTGAAACTATTTCCCAGGGACCCAAAGGGGTTAAGGCCTCATCAGCCAAGAATCCAGTTCCTTCTGACAGAGATTCCAGAGCATTAGACAGATGGGGAAAGAAAGTATGTACGTCTGCAACTTTAGCAATGAGAGCCTTAAATTGCCAGTTTCACATGCTAAAATATCAGCAATTTCTACTGTCTCAGTTGAAACAAAAAAATGCTTCCAGAATCAGATCCTCCTACTTTTAAAGAAATGCAGGATTTATTGCATGCAGCTGAACAGGTGGGAAAATATACTTTGCAATGTGGTTTTGACTCTTTAGAGGCCTCCTGTAGAGCAGCCGTTACAGGCTCTGTCATTAGAAGATATGCTTGGTTAAAAGAACATACGTTACCAGACCATGTTTAAGCAAAATTATTCGATGCACCTTTGCAGCAGGATGTGTTATTTGGAGTTAAGGCAGAAGAGGTATTAAAGAAAATGGAGGATAAGGCAAAATCAATGCAAACGGTGAAAGATTTCTTACAGGTTCAGCCTCCTAGATTTAGCAGAAATTGGCCAACTAAGAATTGGTCCTTTCCAGTTACAGACAGACCTCAAAGGGGCAGATACAGACGTCCAAGAGGTAGAGGTCAACCACAAGGTCCTTACAGGTCTCGACAATAGGTTGCATCAGGCCAGAAAGAAGGGGAAGACAGGCCCCAACCATATAAAAAGCAGCCCCAATGACTTCCCGCTACAGCTGCCACCAAACAACTCTCTCTTGGCAGCCCCCTTGGGAGGAAAACTGGTACTTTTTATCACAATTGGCATGTGATCACCAAAGACAAATGGGTTCTCAACATTGTATCTCAAGGTTACAGGTTCCACTTTCACACTCTGCCAAGGTTAAAAGGAATGCCAAATCTGCCACCAAATCAATGGGCAGAGGCTCAAAACCAAATTACAGCACTCAGGGATATGAGAGCTATTCAACAGGTACCACCACAGGAACAAGGACAATAATTTTACTCAAGACTCTTTCTAGTTCCCAGGAAGGACAAAGCCTGGAGGCCCATTCTGGATCTTTCTTATCTAAATACTTACCTGGATGTTCCGAAATTCAAAATGCTAACACTACAGCAGCTTCTTCCCATGCTGGGCAAGAAAGCTTGGCTCGTGACATTGGACCTCAAGGAGGCATACCTGCATGTCCCTATCAGACAAAACTGCAGAAGATACCTCAGATTCATAGCTGGTTCAATGCATTATCAATTCTCTGCACTGCCCTTTGGCTTATCTACTCACCCAGGGTCTTCACAAAGTGCCTGGCACCAGTAATTGCATTTTGCAGACAGAAAGGAATTCAGATTTATCCGTACCTGGGCGACTGCCTGATTCAAGCAGAGAGCAAGGACATTCTTCTAAAGCATCTGGCATTTGTAAAAAAGTTATTAAGTTGCCTGGGGTACACAGTAAACAAAAAAGAAATCAAAACTAGTGCCCTAACAAGAGATAATATTCCTGGGTGCCAGCTTGAACACAATGGCCCAGATGGCTTTTCTCACGCCAGACAAGCAAGGACAACTGACTCAATACTTTCAATTGATGGCAACAAAGACTCAACTCCCTGCAAGAAAAATTCTGCAGGCCTTGGGTTACATGGCATCTTGCATACTACTAATTCCATATGCCAGACTGCATATGAGGAAACTACAATGGTACCTAAAGAATGTATGGTCTCAACACTGTCAAAGTTTGGAAACAGTTATACCACTAATTCCTTGCCTTCAACAGGAGTTTTAGTGGTGGGCTCAAGCTTGTCACCTCAACAAGGGACAGCCTTTTACTCAACCCACAGCCAGGCAAACACTGACAACAGATGCATCGGATTACGCCTGGGGAAGCACACATGGCAGGCAACTGTATTCAGGGCAAGTGGCCCGCAGAACAAAGGCATCTTTACATCAATCAAAAAGAGATGCTAGCTGTACAAAATGCACTTATAGCTTTCAAGAACCTGCTGCATCCAGGACAACTACTACTAAAGACAGACAACACTACAGTTGTGATACATAAGCAAGGGGGCACTCACTCCTACCCCCTCTGCAGGCAAGCCATGACCTTGTGGAACACAGCTCTAAACTATCAAGTTCATCTGCAAGCACAATTCCTGCCAGGAGAGAAAAACACACTGGCAGACGACTTAAGCAGAAACATCATGGATCCCCACGAATGGGAATTGAATCCACAGATATTCAGAATGATAACACAGACATGGTGGAGCCCAGACATAGATCTGTTTGCATCCCCAATGAACTGCCAGCTACAGAAATTCTGCACAAGGAGTTACCATCCACAAGCATGGAAAGTGGATGCCCTCTCATTCAGCTGGAAAACCCTACAAGTATACGCTTTCCCACCAGTACATCTCTGCCAAAGGTACTCATAAAAGCCAGGCAAGAAGAGCCAAAGATGATCCTGATTGCACCAGACTGGCCACGCCAGCACTGGTACCCAATCTTAAAGAACTTAGCACAAGAACCACCCTGGATTTTGCCTCAAATCCCACATCTGCTGACTCAGCACAACAATCGGATACTACACAGCCAGCTAAAGACCTTAAACCTAGCTGCATGGAAGATTCCTTAGTCAAGCAGGCAGTGCCGCTCTCCAAAGCTGTTATGGATGTTATTCTGGAGGCCAGAAGGCCTAGTACCAGGAAAGCCTATTTGGATAAATGGAAGAGATTATGTGCCTGGAACCAAGCACACAGCCTTGACCCTCATGTTCCAAACATTCCTCAGATACTACAATATTTAACTGAGATGCTGGACAAAGGACTCTCCTTCTCATCCATCAAGATCCACACTTCTGCCATCTCTGCTCATTACAACACGGATCCACCAATTTTCTCTAATCCTTTGCTAAGACAGTACCTCAGAGGGGCTAAAAACATAAGACCGCCTCGTAGAGCACCTACTCCAACTTGGGACCTCAACTTTGTTTTGGAAAAATTGACTTTACCTCATTTTGAGCCAGCTAACACAGCAGAATTAAAATATATCTCTTAGAAACCTGCTCTACTCCTGGCAATAACATCAGCACGAAGAGTTTCAGAATTACAGGCAGGCACTAATGGCAGTGGAACCTTTCCTCATTTTCCACTAGGACAGGGTGTCTTTAAGAACTATCCCTACGTTTATGCCAAAGGTGGTATCCAGTGTGGCTCTAAACCAAACTATTCATTTGCCAACTTTTTATCCAAAACCACAGAATAAAGGGGAGAGGCTACTGCATTCCTTGGACATTCACAGGCAGTTACGCTTCTACTTGGACAAAACCAAAGCTTTCAGGAAAAGACACTCTGGATTTCACCTTAGGCATAAACGTAGGATTAGTCCTCATGGACACTCTATCTTGGTGGAAGATTAGGAAGGGCTGTACCGCCATTAGGGCCTGAAGTTCAGAGACCCTTCTTGCTGAGGTTATTGCCAGTAGGAAAGCAGTTTTCCATGATAGATGCTGTAGGTCCGCTGTAGCTGCTGGTTCAAAAGGTGCGAGTGTCAATTTTTCTAGCACAAAGTTCAAATCCCAAGCTGGCAATGGTGGTTTCCTTGGAGGTTTTACATTCTTGATTCCTCTGAGGAACTGCCTGAGTAAAGGATGTGAAAAGACAGGTGGATCAAAGCTGTATTCTGCTGAAATAGCTGATGCATGTATCTTGATGGAGGAATAGGACAGGCCTGTATGTAGAAGCTCTGCCAGATACTCCAGAATGTTAGCCATATCTATAATTGACACATCTTTTCCTCTTTCAGTGCTCCAAATGACAAACCTTTTCCATTTTCCTGCATAGTTCCTTCTTGTTGAAGGTCTGCGGGCTTCAAGGATAATGTCTTTAACCCTTTGGGAAAGTTCTGGGTTGGTTGCTGCTATGTGATGTTCCATGCAGTCAGTTGCAACGTTTTTAGGTTTGGATGTATGATGCTGAAGTTGTTCTGAGTTAACATCAAAGGCATCAGGGGTATTGGCCACATGTTGTCCCGAGACATGCTCCTCAGTAATGGGTACCAGTGTTGTCTTGGCCAGTTTGGAGCTATCAGGGTTATCCTTGGACGTTCCTCCTTGATCTTTAGTAGTACCTTGTGCATCAAGGGAAGAGGTGGAAATGCATATGCTGTTAGACCTTTCCAGCTGAAGGAGAGGGAATCCACTTTCCATGCAAGTGGGTGGAATGTCCTTGTGCAGAATTTTTTGAGTTGGTGATTGAGAGGGGAAGCGAATAGATCTATCTGTGGTCTTCCCCATTTCTTTGAGATGGTCTTGAAGATGTCCGGGTGTAGCATCCATTCGTGGGCATCCGATGTGGTTCTGCTCAATATGTCTGCTAGAGTATTGTCCTTTCCCGGTACAAATATTGCCTGTAACTGGATGTTGTAGCTGAGTGCCAGGTTCCAAAGCTCCAAAGTCATTCTGCATAGGGGGTATGAATGAGTGCCTCCCTGCTTGTTGATGTACCACATGACTGTGGTGTTGTCTGTCCTTATCATCAAATGGCCCTCTTTGAGAAATGGTCTGAAATTTTGGATTGCCAGTTTTACTGCCAGCATTTCTTTTAGGTTGATGTGCAGGTGGAGTTGATCCTGCGTCCACAATCCTTGTACGCATTTGTCCAGCATGTGAACCCCCCATCCCAGGTCTGAGGCGTCTGTTGTGATGGTCTGGCTTGCTTGATAGCTGTGAAAGGGTAGGCCTGGGTTTGACTGGCATGCTTGTGCCCACCATAGGAATTCCTGTTTTAGGCATGGGATTAGTGGAATTTCTGCTTCTAGGCTGTGCCTGTGTTGGGACCATAAATTCCTTAGGTACCACTGTAGTTTTCTCATATGTAGTCTGGCATGTGGAACCAAGATTATGCATGATGCCATGTAGCCCAAGGCCTGCAGGACTTTTCTTGCTGTTAACTTGTTCTGTTTTGTTAGAGCCAAGAAGTAAAGAGGGAGTTATTTTTGTTTTTCTGCGGTTAGGAATGCCATTTGTTTTACAGTGTCCAATTCCGCGCCCAGGAATGTCCTTGTTTGGGATGGTATCAGCCTTGACTTTTGTAAATTGACTGTGTATCCCAGTGCCTGTAGCAAGTAAATGACCCTTTGTAAATCTGTTGTCAGCTTGCTTTTGTTGTCCCCTTGTAGCAGGCAGTCGTCCAGGTATGGGTAAATTTGGATTCCCTGTAGTCTGCAGTGGGCGATTACTGATGCCAGGCATTTTGTGAATACTCTGGGCGCAGTAGATAAGCCAAAGGGCAATGCTGAGAATTGATAATGCTCTGATCCTGCAAGAAATCTGAGGTATCTTCTGCAAATTGGTCGAATGGGGACGTGCAGGTATGCCTCCTTGAGATCTAGAGTTACCAGCCAAGTTGTTATGACTGCAGATGCTATCCAGTTCGGACATCTACATTTATGGTAGGTACAAAACTGTACTTTTCTGCTATACACACCATGGGAAACCTATACCTAGCAGCATTAGATCTCACTCCACTAGGGCAACAGCCACTTCAACTGCCTACCTCAGAGGAGTACCTACCAAGGATATTTTGGAAGCAGCAACTTGGAGTTCTGTGCATACCTTCACCAAGCATTACCATCTGCCTCTATACTCTAAATCCAGAGCTGGCTTCACCACTGCAGTACTGTAGGGCCTTATAGCCACCCCTAATGCCTTATAGAACCAGCCACCCAACCTCAGCTTTGGGATTCTACCCAAGTGTAATGACTGCAGCAGTGTAACACGATGAACATAGTGCAGTTTTGTACCTACCATAAATGTAGATGTTCTAGTGTATAAACTGCTGCAGTCAAGGTTACCCTCCCTCCTTCCCCTCTTACTTGCTGGTACGTACCTATGTCTTCTACCCTTTATTACGTATGGGGAGTATTTACTGGTAGCTGAAAGTTGTTGTTTGCTTTTATTATGTATGTTTTTTTTAGCAATTTGAATTGCCTGCCTATTTGGGGGCACCTGACATCTGGGGCAAGAAAAACTGAAGAAAATGGCGGACCAAGACTTTGGAACTCAGGCCGACTGGGGAACCGCCTGACGGCAGGATAACCCAAGTGTAATGACTGCAGCAGTGTATACACTCGAACATCTACATTTATAGTAGGTACAAAACTGTACTTTCTGCAAATCCCAAAAAGGTTTCCCTCAGGCACAAGGTCAACCATCCCCCAGAGGCAGAGGAGGAGGATATAATGGAAGACATCACCCTTGCGGCAGAGGAGGTCTGCAACATCAGGGAGACAGAGAAACTTTCTCTGATCGCCCCTTCCATCAACCCTGAAGGGTTGCCCAACTGTCCGTCTCTGGAGGCAGTCTGAGGTCGTATATCGCTGTACCCAAGCACTTGGCTAACTATCACTCAAGATCGTTGGGTACACACAATAATATCCAGAGGTTATCTGATTCCCTTTATTTCTGAACCCCCAACAAACCTGTGTCTACCAGACGTACCACCCATCCAACTGGACCATGCAACATCAGAGGTCATCTCATTGCTGCAAAAAAGAGTCATCCAATAAGTCCCTGTAGAGCAAGTAGGATCCGGAATTTACTCTCAATTCTTTTTAGTTCCAAAAAAGACAAGAACACTGGAGAGCAATTCTGGATCTCAGCAGGCTCAACAAGCATATAAGGAAATCTAAGTTCCGAATGGTCACTCTGCAGTCGATATTTCCCTTTATCGGGAAAGACAACTGGATGTGGTCGATCGATCTCCAGGATGTGTACTACCACATCGTAATGGACAGGTGCTCCAGAAGACACTTAGCTTCCGGCTGGGAGCCAGTCCTTTTCAGTTCAGAATACTGCCCTTTGGCCTCACTACAGCCCCCAGAGTGTTTACCAAATGCATGGCAGTGGTAACGGCTCACCTGAGATGTCAAGGATTCCAGGTGTTTCACTGTTGCAGTCATTACACTTGGGTTATCCTGCTGGCAGGCTACCCGCAGTCGGCCTGAATTCCAAAGTCCTGGTCCGGCGTCAGTAGCTGTCGCCTCTTCCCTGACGTCAGTGCGCCAGGGGTATAAAAGATGTAGCTGACGCCATTTTCTTCAGTCTTTCTTGCCGCGCGGTGCCCAAAGCAAAAGCAGTTCGCAAGTGCCGGTCGGACGACTCCTGAGATTTTCGAAATTAAATTTCAGATGTGAAGTCTTCAATAAAGCCAAGTACCCCATTGGGGAAACTTTCTTCTTGCTCCAGACCGATGTCAGAAAAAGTTAACAATTGTATTTCTTCTGGGAAGCAAATACCTCATAAGGATTTTCATTCTTACTGTATTCCTTGCCTAGGCCCTGACCATGACGTTGCTAGTTGTCTGTTTTGTGCTAGATTTAACCAACGCACTATTAAACGTCGGTACAATTTTGCTTTTCATTACTTTGGCTGAGGGTTTAACTATATAATGCCATCGGAACAGCCGACGACCGAAGTTCATAAAAAGCGCAAGGAAAAAGAAAAGGACAGGCATCCGAGGTCCAAAACTGATGACAAAGCCTCTTCTAGGCCAGTCGCCGGTTGTCAGTGTGGCACTTTCGCAGCCCCTGACACCCACTACCTCAGAGCCACAGGCCACCTCCGACTCCAATGTGGAGACAACTAGGCCTCTGGATTACTCAAGGTATTGGGCCTTCGGAAACTAATCTCTCAGATGGGTCCGGAGCCGCTGAGCAAGCATC
Organism: Protopterus annectens; assembly: GCF_019279795.1. Classification (NCBI taxonomy): domain Eukaryota; kingdom Metazoa; phylum Chordata; order Ceratodontiformes; family Protopteridae; genus Protopterus; species Protopterus annectens. The sequence continues at coordinate 632,937,680 of NC_056733.1, forward strand.
TGCTTCTGAGTGTGTTTTCAGACCTACACACCTTTATATCAAGCCAACTTCAGCATCCAAGACAAAGACTAAAACAGTTTTAAAGACAAGGAAACAAGTACAGCATTCTCAAGGACAGACTTCCATGCCCAAGAAACAGATGCTCAAAATGGCCGAAGACCTAATTACTTTGATCAGGGGTTCCCATCCCCCTCCTGATAAGAGGCCTAGGCAAGATACTGAATATGATTCCTCTGATCAGGTTTCCATTTCCTCTGACTCCTCTTCAGAACAGGGATACTGTATTCCTCCCTATGAGGATTCTGATGCTGAAGAATCTATTCCTTCAGCTTCTCCTCCTGAGGATTACTCCTTTGGGGAAACCCTGCATACCATGAGGGAGCATTTCCACTGGGAGAGCCAAGATTATTCAGATTCTAAGAAAAGGCTCAGAGACTTTCTTTTACTACCTCAGCACAGACCTCTTGCTATTCCACCTGTTCTAGACATTGTAGATTATGTATTTTCAGAGTCCGGCTTGTCTCCCGATTCTTTACCTCCTGCACTTGTTAGGCCAGACAGATACTACAGGGTTCCAGATTCTCATAAATTTCTATATAAAAACCCTGCTGCTGACCCAGAAACTATTTCTCAGGGTCCCAAAGGGGTCAAGGCCGCTACTGCAAAAAACCCTGTCCCCTCAGAGATTCAAGGGCACTGGACAGATCGGGGGAAAAAGTTTACACTTCTGCTACCTTGGCTGTAAGGGTTTTAAATTGTCAGTTTCATATGCTTAAATATCAGCAACACTTAATGTCTCTGCTAAAACAGAAAATGTTGACAAATTCTGAATGTTCTGAGAACAAGGAAATGGAGGATTTATTGCATGCAGCTGAACAAGTGGGAAAGCATATTTTGCAATGTGGTTATGATTCACTGGAGGCCTCTTGCAGGGCCGCTGTAACAAGTTCTGTCATTAGAAGGCATGCTTGATTAAAGGAACAGACTCTGCCTGATCATGTTAAAGCAAAATTATTGGATGCTCCATTACAGCATGATACTTTGTTTGGTGTTGAGGCAGAAGAGGTGTTGAAGAAAATGGAGGATAAAGCTAAATCTATGCAGACAGTAAAGGATGTCTTACAGGTACAGCCACTCAGATTTAGCAGGAACTGGCCTTCTAAGAATCGGTCCTTTCCAATGTTAGACAGGCCACAAGAGGCAGAAACAGACGCCCTAGAGGCAGACAACAGTCCCAGGGCTCATACAGGCCCAAACAATGGGGTGCTTCTACCTCCAAAGGCGGAGAAGACAAATCACAGCCATTTAGGAAACAGTCCCAATGACTTCCCTCTGCCAATGCCAAGCGTTTATCTTTTGGCAGCACCTTTTGGGGGAAAAATAGCACTTTTTTCACAAAATTGGCACATGATCACCCAGGACAAATGGGTCTTAAATATAGTCTCTCAGGGCTACAGATTCCACTTTCACACCCTTCCAAAGGCAAAAAGTATGCCAGACCTGCCACACAATCAATGGGCAGAGGCACAAAAACAAGTTTCATCTCTCATGGACATGAAGGCTATTCAGCCAGTGCCACAACAAGAGCAGGGACAAGGATTTTACTCAAGACTTTTCTTAGTACCAAGAAAGGACAAAGCATGGAGACCAATTCTGGACCTGTCTATTCTAAATACTTTGCTGGACATTCCAAAATTCAAAATGTTGACTCTGCAGCAGCTTCTGCCCATGCTGGTATCTACTGCGCCCAGGGTCTTCACAAAATGACTGGCACCAGTAATTGCATTCTGCAGACAAAGAGAAATTCAAATATATCCCTACTTGGACGACTGCCTTATTCAAGCCAAAGACGTTCTACTAAAGCATCTGGCGTTTGTAAAAAGATTACTAATTTGCCTAGGGTACAAAGTAAACGAAAATAAATCAAAACTAGTACCCTCTCAAGAGATAATATTCCTGGGTGCAAGCTTAAATACAACTGCCCAGATGGCTTATCTCACGCCACACAAACCAAGGCAACTGACTTCTTACTTCGAAAGCATGGCAACAAAAACCTAGCTATCTGCAAGAAAAATTCTGCAGGCTCTGGGCTACATGGCATCCTGCATTCTGTTAATTCCATATGCAAGACTGCATATGAGGAAACTACAATGGTATCTAAAAAGTGTTTGGACTCAACATTGCCACAGCCTGGAATCATTAATTTCACTCATTCCCTGCGTGCAACAGGATTTTCGATGGTGGGCACAGGCCTGTCACCACAACAAGGGACAGCCATTCACTTTACCTACAGCCAGGCAAACACTAACAACAGATGCATAAGATTATGCCTGGGAGGCCCACATGGCAGGAAAATGTATTCAGGACGCATGGCCCCCAAGCCAAAGGCATCTTCACATCAATCAAAAAGAGATGCTAGCTGTACAAAATGCTCTGACAGCCTTCAAGGACCTACTTCATCCAGGACAGCTGCTGATAAAGACGGACAACACCACAGTCATGTGGTACGTAAACAAGCAGGGGGACACACATTCCTACCCCCTCTGCAGACAAGCCATGATTTTGTGGAACACAGCATTGACTTACCAAGTACACCTGCAAGCACAATTCTTGCCAGGAAAAACAAATGCTCTGGCAGACGAACTAAGCAGAACCCTCATCGATCTTCACGAGTGGAAACTAGATCCACAAATCTTCGACATAACAAGGAAATGGGGATGCCCAGACATAGATCTTTTTGCCTCCCCTCACAACTGCCAACTTCAGAAATTCTGCACAAGAACTTATCACAAACAAGCATGGAAAGTGGATGCTTTGTCATTCAGCTGGAACAACCTTACAGTATATGCCTTTCCTCCACTGCCTCTCCTCCCCAAGGTACTCCTAAAGGTCAGACAAGAGAAGCCACCAATGATACTGATTGCCCCGGATTGGCCACGCCAACACTGGTACCCAATCCTAAGGAGCTTGTCTCAAAGCCCAGCCTGGACATTGCCTCAAATTCCTCATTTACTGACCCAACAAAACAATCGGATTCTGCACAGCCAACTCAGAACCCTAAATCTAGCTGCATGTTAGATAGTGTAACCATTCAGAATACACCTCTCTCTAAAGCGGTTATGGATGTTATTTTGGAGGCCAGGAGGCCTAGCACCAGAAAATCTTATGCAGAAAAATGGAAGAGATTATGTGCTTGGAAACAGGCACAAGGAATTGACACGCTTGCTCCAAATATTCCTCAGATTTTACAATATCTAACTGCGATGCTGGACAAAGGCCTATCCTTCTCATCAATTAAGATCCATGCCTCTGCCATTTCGGCTCATTACAATACAGACCCACCTATTTTTTCACATCCATTGCTTAGGCAGTACCTCAGGGGGGCTAAAAACATAAGGCCTCCAAGGAGAGCACCAATACCTGCATGGGACCTCAATTCTGTCTTGGAAAAACTCACACTGCCTCCTTTTGAGCCAGCCAATACAGCTGAGATAAAATTCTTATCATGGAAAACAGCTCTGCTCCTAGCAATAACTTCAGCAAGAAGAGTCTCAGAGCTACAGGCATTAATGGCTGTGGAAGCTTTTATTATCTTCCATCCGGACAGGATTTCTCTAAGGACAAACCCAACGTTTATGCCTAAGGTAGTGTCCAGTGTGGCTCTTAACCAAACCATTCATTTGCCTACTTTTTACCCAAACCCACAGAATAAAGGGCAGAGACTTCTGCATTCTTTGGACATACACAGACAGCTACGCTTCTACTTTGACAAAACTAAAGCTTTCAGAAAGACTGAGCAACCTTTAGTGGCATATGCTGCAGGATCACAAGGAAAGGCTATCTCAAAGCAGACTATTTCAAAATGGATAGGGCACTGCATTCGTTTCTGCTATTCACAACATGGCAAATCAGTGCCTAAGGGCATTAGACCACATTCTGCCAGGGCAGCAGCCACCTCAGCAGCCTTCCTCAGAGGAGTACCAACCAAAGATATTTTGGAGGCTGCAACTTGGACTTCAGTGCACACTTTTTTACTAAGCACTACCACTTACCTCTTTACTCTAAATCCAGAGCAGGCTTTGCCACTGCAGTTCTGCAGGGCATTATAGCCACTCCTAATTCTATTTAGACCCAGCTGTCCAACCTCAGCTTTGGGATTCTAACCAATTGTAATGACTGCAACAGTGAAACACGATGAACATAGTACAGTAGTGTACGTACCATAAATGTAAATGTTCGAGTGTATTCACTGTTGCAGTCCAGGTTACCCACCCACCACCCCGATTTCTTTGCTGGGACTTATCTGTACTTCTCTATTCTATACAACCTATGTGGTGTATTTGCTTGTAGATGAAGGTATTGTTTATTTTAGTGCATGCTTTTATAAGCAATGTGTTTTAGCCTACCCTTTTGGGGGCACCTGACATCCGGGGCAAGAAAAACTGAAGAAAATGGCGTTGGCTGCATCTTTTTAACCCATGGCGCACTGACGTCAGGGAAGAGGCGACCGCAACCGACACCGGACCAGGACTTTGGAATTCAAGCCGACTGCGGGTAGCCTGCCAGCAGGATAACCCAAGTGTAATGACTGTAACAGTGAATACACTCGAACATCTACATTTATGGTAGGTACACAACTGTACTTTTCCATACCTAGACGACTGGCTCCACACTGCTACCACCAAGCATCAACTCATAAGGACCAGAGACGAGACTCTATCCTTGTGCATCAGTCTAGGCATCACTGTCAAATTGCAAAAGTCAGTCTCATCTCCCTCGCAGCACATTGTATATTTAGGCTCAGAAATAGACACAATGACCATGTCAGTAAGGCTAACACAGGAAAGAGTGGAATCTCTACGCAGTCAGGTCAGATCCTTACTAAAACAAAGAGTTCAGGCCAGAGTAGTCCTTCAAGTCCTAGGGACTATGGCATCCGCGATCCTATTAGTTCCTCTTACTCGCCTACACATGAGGATTCTCCAGTGGCTGCTGTTTGCACAATAGTCAATGCAAGACCTTCCATTGTCTCACCAGATATTGATAAACGCATGCAGAAAGGATCTGACATGATGGTTACACACAAAACAACTTATCCTAGGTCGTCCACTTGTTCCTTCCCAAGAGAAAGTAGTTTTGACCACGTATGCTTCCCAGATAGGTTGGGGGGGCATTATCTGGGAATGACAGTGCAAGGTACTTGGCAGAACCACTTGCACATCAATGTTCTGGAGATGAGAGCGGTGCTGTATGCATTGCAAGCACTTCACAGCTCCCTTCCCACCGGGACGATTGCGATTCAGTCAGACAATATGTCTGTCGTGTGGTACATAAGCAAGCAAGGTGGAACCAAGTCTTACCTGCTTTGCCGAGAGGCCTTAAGAGTTTGGAAATGGGCGATGGATACTCAGTGCTTCCTGATAGCAACGCATATCCCGGGGAAATCCAACATAATAGCAGACAAACTCAGCCGAGCAATTCTGATGCTTCATGAGTGGTCCCTGAATCCAATGGTTGTTAAACAGATCTTTTTTCATAGATTGGGTCAGCCTTGCTGCAGTCTATTTGCCACTCACCTGAACACCAAATGCAGCAGCTACTTTGCCCTCATTCCCCATCCGGGGATGTCACCCAGGGATGCTCTATTTCACGATTGGCCCCCGGGACTTCTTTATGCCTTTCCTCCTTTTCCACTCATCCCCAAAGTAATACAGAAAGCAAGACAGTTGAGGAGTTCCTTGATCCTCATTGCTCCTTACTGGCCTCAACAGGTTTGGTTTGCCTTCCTGTGGCCCTACCACTTGGAGGAACCATGGATTCTGGACCCATCTCCCGATCTGATTCATCAATCGGGACAGTTCCACCCCTCCATCCACACCCTCAGATTGACAGCATGGCTGCTCCAGTTCCACGAATAGCCAGGTGTATTCCTCTATCCCCTGCGGTCAAACACATTCTAATTTCATCCCATAAACCTTCCACTCAGAAACTATATTCCAGCAAATGGAAAAGGTTTTCCCTTTGGGCTACGAATCGGGGCTTAGGTCCATATAAGGCTCCTTTTAGAATGTATTTTATCCTTCCTAGCGACAATTTTTCATGAAGGAGCGGCAACCACTACAGTTAGAGTTCAATTAGCAGCTATTTCCAATTTCCACTTTGGTTTCATGGGAAATCCAATCATGCAGCACTCCTTGTGTAAAACTTTCTTAAAAGGAGTTCTTCTTCTCAGGCCCCCAGTAAAACAACCATTAGAACCCTGGGACTTGAACTTAGTCCTCTCATCTTTGATGTCTGCACCCTTTGAGCCATCCTCATCATCAGACCTAAAATTGTTATCATGGAAAACATTCTTAGTAGCCATAACATCTGCTTAGAGAGTTTCAGAACTACAAGCTCTAACTATTCGACCTCCTTACATTATCTTTCACAAGGATAGAGTCTCTCTCAGGACAAACCCTTCCTTTCTTCCCAAAGTATGCTCAGAGCACAATCTGAATACCACCATTGAGCTACCTGTGTTTTTTCGAAACCACTCTAATAAATCAGAGTATAGACTACACCAGCTACATGTTCACAGAATACTCCAGTTTTATCTACACAGGACTAAAGGATTCAGAAAATCTGATCAACTTTTTGTTTCCTTTTCTGACAAAAAGAAAGGCTTGCCTGTTTCAAAGATTACTCTTTCAAAATGGCTTTTGGATTGCATATCCTTTGCTTATCAACAAGTTGGTAGACAGTTACCTGTCAAAGTTAAAGGTCACTTTACTAGTGCTGTAGCTACTTCATGTGCCTTTAGATCTAGGCTCCCAATTGATACGGTTTGTGCAGTAGCTACCTGGGCAAGACCACATACGTTTGTCACTCATTACAAATTGGATTTGACCTCCTGGGACAGGTCATCCTTTGGGTCCACTGTGCTGAAGAGTCTCTTCGCTTGAGCCACCCGGGATAAAAATGCTAGGGACGCTGTCCCATCCAGCAAGAATTACGGCGAGATAGGAGTACATAACATAAAGAAGTTATGTACTTACCATAACGTTCCATGTTTGTAGTCCATCTCGCCTATTCTTGCGTTCCTCCCTCCAACTCCCTTCCTCTTTCTGGGGGATCTGGTGGACCATTTTGGTGCTGCCTGACATTGTTTTTTTTGTTGTCCACCTTAAATGGATTATATTTCTAATCCTTTGCTGTATTTATACAGCTGTTATATTACTCTTATCTGATGGGTATTTATTGCTTTCTTGCAAACTAGATCTGGGGATTTGCCGTGAGGCACCATGGGATAGGGGCTAGCCTCGAGCCAGTAAAAGCTCTCGAGCTTTACTATCGGCTGAGTCGGAGCCGAATATCTGCTCTGAACCCATCCAGCAAGAATATAGGCGAGATGGACTACAAACATGGAACATTATGGTAAGTGCATAACTTCTTTTTTTTTGGTTTATCAAGAAGTCAGGAAAATGTCTGACTTTGTTTAAGGTGGCTGAATTTTGGGGTAGACCTCTGAGTACATTATTTCATTTGCCTCTAACAAGTCCAAAAGCTTTTCATTAGCAGCTGCGATTTCTTTGTCTGTTTTAGATAAGTTGTGAGAAGTCTTATCTTCACATGTTGAAATTCTTAAATCCCGGTCTCTCGTTTGTTCAGTTCTTTTAATTGCTTCTTAAATTTGAAGGTTGTGCATGTATTTTTTCAGTAGCTGCCTGCACTGGTTGCAGAGATTTTTTTCAGTTCTAGTAGAGGGAGATTTGCAACAAAAGTTGACTGGAATGAAGGAATTTTCTTATCTTTATTTGAAATTCTATGCTTTCTTGGTTTTACTACTTTTTGGAGGGAAGAAACAAGGGAATATTTAGTCTTTATTATTTATTTCCTATTTTATTTGACATAATTAAGATAAATGGTTAGTGTTGCTGCTTAGCCGGAAAATGCTGGTAAGAATGAAAGCAGTATGTTAAGTAAAGATGGTCAGAAAATCCATAAAGAAATCTGCAAGAACGAATGTCCTGACTGAAATCACTTTGTCAGTTTTCCTACATAAGAGTTGTCACCAATGACATCTGGCTGAGTACCTTATTTTCCTGTGGTCATATGTCTGATGCATGACCTCTGCTTTAATGCATTGGGGTATATAGTTTTTACATGCATGAATCCTCATTAGTCTATCTCCAAGCGAGCGACTTCCCTGCATCTGTCATGCAAAAGATTGAAAGCCCATATGGCTCTACGAAAGAATCCATAGCTTTCCGTCTATTGGGCATGCCTATGAATACCCCCCCCCCCAAAATAAATAAATAAATAAGTAAAATAAGAGGAGCTAGCAGAATTCATTTTGGCTTAGATCCTTCTGGTTGCAGACACAGAGGCAGTTTGCTTGCTGGAATAAGGAAGAAGATTCTGTTCAGATTTTTTTCTGGTCCCAAAGAGAGGTGATCTTTGAAGACCTATAGTAGACCTCTCCATTATGAACTTTAGAGTTCCCAAATTCAAGATCTTCTTTCCAGGCACTACTTCAGCTGCTTTACCATGAAGCTGTCTTGATGACACTAGAGCTGAAGAATATGCACTTGCCTTGGACATAACCATCCACAAGGATCTCTGGCAATTTCTAGATTACTCGCATGGCCTTTGTTAAATATTGTGGTCACCGTGGACAGACCAAATACTTAACACCATATGTGGCCACTTCAGGAATCTTGGTATCCACAGGAGTTATGCTGTTTGAGTTGCATTTTGTTGCAATGGGAGTCTGATGGTTTGTTTTGTGATTTCTTATGTGGTTGAAAGCTTGTAATCAGACAATAGAACAGTGGGGGCAATGGAGTCATGCCTAGAGTGAAGATCCTAGAGTTGGTATATGCAGAGGTAGAGGATGTAGAGGCCATGGCAGGGCTAACTCCCTGCAAAGAAAGTGCTAATCTTGCATGGTTTGGTCTGTCCACTTCAAGGCAGGACTGCTCAGTACAGGTTCCTCTCTCTGGCTTTCCCAAGGTCAGACTCCTTCCCTTAGTACCTGTCTCTACAGATCTTTTGTCATCTGACTGATCAACATGGCAGTTCCAGGCTGCAGCTAACTTCTAAAAGTTTGTCTCCCTTTAGTGTAATGTAACACTTTTTTTAAAGAAGCGATATTTATGTACAGTATTACTGTATGTTAGTATTGCAGCATAGATAAAGTAGTTTTCTTGTTTTTCTGATGATGATTTAATTATTAAAATGCCATTACAGTGGGCTGTCCTGAATTTTTTTTTTTTTTTTTACTTGTGGAGCTTTTTTAGTGTTCTATGGATGAAGTGAAATGGGATAAGGCATCAAGTTTTAAGAAATGGTTGAAGTATGATCACTAGTGACACACACACACACACACACACACACACACACACACACACACACACACACACACACACACATTTTTAGCCAAGAAACTCATGAATCATTGTTTTATGTCCTTGGGGTTGGAACACGTGGAGGCCCAATGTCCTCTTTACAAACATTTTGGTAACCATACTTTTCAGGGCTGAATAAGTCTGTTTTGAAATGATACCTCTCACCAGATGAGGAAAAGGAAAGCAGAAGCACGGGTTAGATGAAAGGGCAGAAAAAGTGCAGTGTATATGCTCTCTCCTTCCTCCAAGGTAGCCAAGACAAATACTTCAACAATTTAATCCACCTCTGCTGCAGAACAGCCACCAGCCGCTACTGTTTCCCAGAAATTTTGGTTGTGCTGGATTACCACTCTGAATTGAAAGCTGGGTAGCTTTACTTTGACTTGGGGGCTATCTGGATACATGGACTCAAGACCTTCCTTATTCCATGAGTTCATATATATCCTTGTGAAGTCCTTTAGCGTACATGAATTGGGATAAAATGAAGAGGAAAAAAAAACTTGGTCAAGGCTCAAACTGAGAAAGGTTGTCTCTCTCACTCCTTTTTGTCTAGGGTGGGTAAATAAGACAAGCTTCCATCTACCTTGTATTCTCCTTCCACGGCTCAGTTTTTGCACCAGGAGGTGCAGCAGTGATGACTGTACCCCTGCCACCTTCTGTTTCAGAGTTGATGAAAATTCTTCCATTGGCACAGACACATTTACTGCCAAAGTCCACTAGGCACCAAGCCATCCACTGCTCAGCATTGACATCAGCTCCTGCCCAATCAGTGTAGATTTTGGTATTGGAATCTTCGGCATTTAATGTCCTCTGTGCCAAAGTCTGTGTTGGAGGTGGGTGTAGGTGCTAGGGTCTGGGCTTGGAACCATTGACTCTGCATCAACATCTTGGGTGCTGATGGTGGCAGGGGGGTGGATGATCCTTTTACTAGCAATTTTAGCTTCATTAGCAGAGACTCTGCAGTCAGTGATAGTATACTCAGGTTGTTGGATCTTGGAGGAGTTACATTGATGTTGGTTCTGGCCTGAGACTTTCGTTTTAATCCCTTGGGTTGTTTGTCATCTCCTATGCAAGACAGGAGTACCTAGCTGCTCACAGTCTGGGTTGTCTGAAGAGAATTCCTCATCTAGCATTTAGATGAATCCATGCTGAGAGTCTCCTGGAGGAGGATGTGCAAGAGAAAAACACCTGGACTCCCACAGAGAAGCCTCAACCTCCACACACCAACTTGGATGTTCAAGTCCCATCCTCGTGACCCCAAATTTGGAGAAATTCTTTAGTTAATGAAAAGAATTCTAGGCCCATAGGTCCAGCCTGTCGCAATGAAGAGGTTCTTCAGGAGGCTTTTTGCTCCTTTCCATCTGCATCTTGGGTGGTAATTCCTGCCAGTCACATGATCGGTGTGGTTGTTGACAGGATATGATGAGAACCTAGTATTGTAGAGCCTATCCCTTGGAAACCAGAAAATAATTTCCAGTCTTCCAGGAATGGACAGTTTGAGTAATGCCCCTGTTGTGGAGTCCATTGTGGTGACTACTGCCACTAGGAGAGCGCCATCTGAAGAGAGGCCTTTGATCCATCACCTAGGTAAGGATTCTTAGAGCAAGGATTGCTTTGGCAAGAGTGTATATGCATCAGGTACATTCACAACCAGGACATCAAATTACTGACACAAAAGATGCCTTTTCGAATGGAAAGTGCTAAAAGTGTTACCTGCATGTCATTGCTGTCCTTAGACTCATCCATAATGCTGCATATGGAGAAGTGAGGGTAGCTGGATCCAGATACTCATGAGGAAACTTGAATGACTGCAGTTATGTAGTTAAAGTCATCCTTCCTTAAAGCCCCATATAATGCAACTGTTTTTTTAACCTAAAGTTAAAAACAAACTGTGGCAGAGAGAGAGAGAAGGTAAAACACTTGAGGCTGTTTGGGTCAAATTCTCCACCCCTCAGTTGACCTTAACTAAAACCAGAAGAGTATGAAGATTTTATAGTTCCAGGAGTTCCAGCAGGAAGACTTTTGAGCAGCATTCTGACAGAAATTCTTGAGGCCATGGGAACATCCTGCATGGTTGCTGCCTTATTAGTATAGGAGGTATGCAAAGTCAGGGATGTCTGAGTCTTCCCATGGGGAGTTTAAAACAGAATCCTTAAGGACATACCTGACTGTCCATCTCTGGAGGCATTTTGGGAGTTAAATTTCCCTCCATCTCAAAACATGGCGGGCCATTACGCAGGACAGATGGATAAGGGAACTAATAGCCAGACTCTGAACAATTACTTCCATACCACCCCCCAGACTGCCTTTCCTTCCCTTTCTTTCAATAAAAAGCCATCCAAGTTGTCCCACATTATCTCAGTAGAGTAGAGAAGATGCAGGGTTATTAGAGGATGTTCATAAGATCACTGTTAAATTTTTAGTTATGATTTGAGTTATCTGCTAGGATCCATTTACAGCCCAACGGACTACAAAGCTCAGTCTGTTTCCTTGCATGCCATATGTCTATCCTAAACACGAGGGGGCATACACTAGCACAAACAACTTTGATGTTCATCGTGTTTCACTGTTGCAGTCATTACTCTTGGGTTATCCACCAGCAGGGTACCCTCAGTCAGCCAGAATTCCAAAGTCTGGGTCCGGTGTCGGCTGCTGTCGCCTCTTCCCTGACGTCAGCGCGCCAGGGGTATAAAAGATGCAGCTGGTGCCATTTTCTTCAGTCTTTCTTGCCGCGCGGTGCCCGAAGCAAAAGCAGTCCGCAAGTGCCGGTCGGCCGACTCCTGAGATTTTCAAATCCGAATTTCAGATCCGAAGTCTTCATTAAAGCTAAGTACCCCGTTGGGGAAACTTTTTTTGTTACTCCAGACCGATGTCAGAAAAAGTTAACAATTGTATTTCTTGTGGGAAGCAAATACCTCTTACTGTATTCCTTGCCTAGGCCCTGATCACAACGTAGCTAGCTGTCGGTTTTGTGCTAGATTTAACCAACGCACTATCAAGCGTCGATTTGATTTTGCATTTCATTTCTTTGGCCGAAGAGTCAATTATATTATGCCGTCGGACCAGCCGACAACCGGGGTTTACAAAAAACGCAAGGACAAGTAAAAGGATAGGCATCCGTGGTCCAAAACCGACGACGAGGCCTCTTCTAGGCCAGTCGCCAGTTCTCAGTGAGGCGCTTTCGCAGCCCCTGGCGCCCACTACCTCAGAGCCACAGGCCGCTACCGACTCCCACGTGGTGCCGACTGGGCCTCTGGATACTCAAGGTATTGGACACTCGGAAATCATTCCCTCAGATGGGTCCGGAGCCGCTGAGCAGGCATCGGCTTCTGAGGGAGTCTTCAGACCTACACAACTATATATTAAGCCATCCTCCGCTTCAAAGACTAAAGCAGCTGTAAAGACAAAGAAACAAGTGCAGCATTCTCCTACTCAGACCTTCATGTCTAAAAAACAGGTGCTCAAAATGACCGAAGACCTAATTACTTTGATCAGGGGCTCCCATCCCCCTCCTGATAAGAGGTCTAGGCAAGAGACAGAGTATGATTCTTCTGATCAGGTTTCTATTTCCTCTGATTCCTCTTCTGAACAGGATTACTCCATGCTTCCTTATGAGGATTCTGATGCTGAAGAATCCATTCCTTCTGCCTCTCCTCCTGAGGATTATTCTTTTGGGGAAACACTGCATACTATGAAGGAGCACTTCACTGGGAGAGCCAAGATTACTCTGAATCTAAGAAAAGGCTCAGGGACTTTCTGCTACTTCCTCAGCACAGACCCCTTGCTATTCCACCTGTTCTAGACATTGTAGATGATGTTTTTTCAGAGTCCGGACTGTCCCCTGACTCTTTAACCCCTGCACCTGCTAAGCAAGATAGATACTACAGGGTCCCGGATTCCCATAAATTCCTATTCAAAAACCCTGCTGCTGACCCAGAAACTATATGTCAGGGTCCCAAAGGGGTCAAAGCTTCCACTGCAAAAAAACCCTGTCCCCTCTGATAGGGATTCTAGGGCTCTAGACAGATGGGGGAAAAAAGTCTACACTTCTGCTACCCTGGCTGTGAGTGCTTTAAATTGTCAGTTTCATATGCTTAAATATCAGCAATATTTAATGTCTTTGCTTAAACAGAAATTGTTGGCAAATACTGAATGTTCAGAGAACAAAGAATTGCAGGATTTATTGCATGCAGCTGAATAAGTGGGAAAGCATACTTTGCAATGTGGTTATGATTCACTGGAGGCCTCTTGCAGGGCCGCTGTTACAGGTTCTGTTATTAGAAGGCATGCTTGGTTAAAGGAGCAGAATCTGCCTGATCATGTTAAAGCAAAATTATTAGATGCACCATTACAACATGATACTTTGGTAGTAAAGCAGAAGAGGTGTTGAAAAAAATGGAGGATAAAGCTAAATCCATGCAGACAGTCAAGGATTTCTTACAGGTACAGCCATCCAGGTTTAGCAGAAACTGGCCTTCTAGAAATTGGTCCTTTCCAGTGTCAGACAGACCTCAAAGAGGCAGATACAGGCATCCCAGAGGCAGATCTCAACCCCAAGGCTCATACAGGCCTAAACAATGGGGTACTGCTACCTCCAAATGCGGAGAAGACAAATCACAACCTTAAAGGAAACCATCCCAATGACTTTCCTCTACCAGATCCAAGCACTTTTCTTTTGGCAGCCCCCTTAGGGGGAAAACTAGCACTTTTTTCATCAAATTGGCAAATGGTTACCCAAGACAAATGGGTCCTGAACATAGTGTCCCAAGGCTACAGGTTCCATTTTCACACTCTACCAAGGTCAAAGGGTATGCCAAACCTGCCACACAATCAACGGGCAGAGGCACACAAACAAATTACAGCCGTCATGGACATGAGGGCCATTCAGCAAGTACCACAACAAGAGCAGGGGCAAGGATTTTACTCCAGACTATTCTTAGTACCCAGAAAGGACAAAACCTGGAGACCAATACTGGACCTGTCTATACTAAATACGTTTCTGGAAGTTCCAAAATTCAAGATGTTGACTCTGCAGCAGCTACTGCCCATGCTGGGCAAAAAGGCTTGGCTCGTAACTCTGGACCTAAAAGAGGCATATCTGCATGTCCCAGTCAGACAATCTTGCAGAAGATACCTCAGATTCATAGCTGGCTCAATGCTTTACCAATTCTCTGCACTGCCCTTTCGCTTATCTACTGCGCCCATGGTCTTCACAAAATGCCTGGCACCAGTATTTGCGTTTTGCAGAAAAAAAGGAATTCAAATATATCCCTACTTGGACAACTGCCTAATTCAAGCAGAGAACAAAGACACTCTTCTAAAGCATCTGGCGTTTGTAAAAAGATTACTAATTGGCCTAAGGTACACAGTAAACGAAAAAAAATCAAATCTAGTGCCCTCTCAAGAGATAATATTCCTGGGTGCAAGCTTAAATACAACTGCCCAGATGGCTTATCTCACGCCAGACAAGCAAAAACAACTGATTACTTATTTCAAGAAATTGGAAACAAAAACCCACTTATCTGCAAGGAAATTCCTGCAGGCCTTAGGCTTCATGGCATCCTGCAATCTACTAATTCCGTATGCCAGACTACATATGAGGAAACTACAATGGTATCTAAAAAATGTTTGGACTCAGCATTGCCACAGCCTGGAGACAATAATTGCACTCATTCCCTGCCTACAACAGGAGTTTCGATGGTGGGCAGAAGCCTGTCACCACAACAAGGATCTGCCATTCAGTTTACCCACAGCCAGACAGACACTGACAACGGATGCATCAGATTATGCCTGGGGAGCCCATATGGCAGGAAAATTTATTCAGGGCACATGGCCTGCAAACCAGATGCATCTTCACATCAATCAAAAAGAGATACTAGCTGTTCAAAATGCCCTGACAGCTTTCAAGGACCTGCTTCATCCAGGACAGTTACTGATAAAGACAGACAACACTATGGTCATGTGATACATAAACAAGCAGGGAGGTACACATTCCTACCCCCTCTGCAGACAAGCAATGACCTTATGGGACACAGCATTGGCTCTTCACGTTCACCTGCAAGCACAATTCCTGCCAGGAAAAACAAATACTCTGGCAGACTAACTAAGCAGAAACCTCATGGATCCCCAGGAATGGAAACTGGATCCACAAGTCTTCAGCATGATAATAAGGAAATGAGGATGCCCAGACATAGATCTATTTGCCTCTCCTCGCAACTGCCAATTGCAGAGATTCTGCACAAGGATTTATCACAAGCAAGCATGGAAAGTGGACGCCCTATCATTCAGCTGGAAAAATCTAACAGTATATGCTTTTCCCCCCTCTGCCTCTTCTTCCCAGAGTACTCCTAAAGGTCAGACAAGAGAAGCCAAAAATGATTCTGATTGCACCAGACTGGCCACGCCAGCACTGGTACCCACTCCTAAAGAGCTTGTCTCAAGGTCCAGCATGGATTGTACCGCAAACTTCTCACTTGTTGACCCAAGAAAGCAATCAGATCCTGCACAGCCAACTCAGGACCTTAAATCTGGCAGCATGGCAGATAATGTAGCCATTCTGAACACTCCTCTTTCAAAAGCTGTTATGGATGTCATCTTGGAGGCCAGGAGGCACAGTACCAGAAAATCTTATGCAGGAAAATGGAAGAGATTCTGTGCTTGGAACCAGGAACAAGGCATTGACCCGTGTGTGCCAAACATCCCTCAGATTTTACAATACCTAACTGAGATGCTGGACAAAGGCCTTTCTTTCTCATCAGTTAAGATTCACACCTCTGTCATTTCAGCCCATTACAGTACGGAACCACCTATTTTTTCACATCCTTTAATAAGGCAGTACCTCAGAGGGGCCAAAAACATTAGGCCTCCAAGGAGAGCACCAATTCCGGCCTGGGACCTCAGTTATGTTTTGGAAAAACTCACTGCCTCCTTTCGAGCCAGCATCAACAGCAGATATAAAATTCTTATCCTGGAAAACAGCTCTGCTCCTAGCTATAACCTCTGCAAGGCGAGTCTCGGAGTTACATGCACTCATGGCTGTGGAACCTTTCATCATCTTTCATCCAGACAGGGTTTCTCTGAGGACAAACCCTACATTTATGCCTAAGGTGGTGTCCAGTGTGGCCCTCAACCAAGCCATTCACCTGCCTACCTTTTATCCAAACCCACAGAACAAGGGTGAGAAAATTCTCCATTCTTTGGACATACACAGGCAGCTATGCTTCTACTTGGACAGAACTAAAGCTTTCAGAAAGACTGAGCAACTTTTAGTATCTTATGCTGCAGGATCACAAGGAAAGGCTATCTCAAAACAGACTATTTCAAAATGGATAGGCCATTGCATCCGTTTCTGCTATTTTCAACATGACAAATCAGTGCCTAAGGGCATTAGGCCTCATTCCACCAGAGTAGCAGCCACTTCAGCAGCCTTCCTCAGAGAAGTACCAACCAAAGATATCTTAGAGGCTGCAAATTGGAGCTCAGTGCACACCTTCACAAAGCACTACCACTTACCTCTTTACTCTAAATCCAGAGCAGGCTTTGCCACTGCAGTTCTGCAGGGCCTCATAGCCTCTCCTAATCCTGTTTAGCCCAGCCACCCTACCTCAGCTTTGGGATTCTACCCAAGAGTAATGACTGCAACAGTGAAACACGATGAGCATAGTACAGTTGTGTACCTACCATAAATGTAGATGTTCGAGTGTATTCACTGTTCCAGCCCAGGTTACCCACCCAGCATCCCCCTTGTCTTTGCTGGGACTTTTCTACACTTCCCTATCCTATACAACTTTTTTGGTGTATTTGCTTGTAGATGAAGGAAATGTTATTTTTGTGCATGCATTTTTATTGGCATATTTTTCAGCCTACCATTTGGGGGCACCTGACATCTGGGGCAAGAAAAACTGAAGAAAATGGCGCTGGCTGCATCTTTTATACCCATGGCGCGCTGACGTCAGGGAAGAGGCGACAGCAGCCAACGCCGGACCCAGACTTTGGAATTCTGGCCGACTGAGCGTAGCCTGCCGGCAGATAACCCAAGAGTAATGGCTGCAACAGTGAATACACTCGAACATCTACATTTATGGTAGGTACACAACTGTACTATCTTTCTTGCTACTGAATAGAGTATGCAGACTTTCATCAGTATAGCATTGGGTCAGCTTTAGCACAAAGATCATGGACTGATAAATACCCCATTGGGGACCTTTCCCATTTTATTTACCTTTTTGTGTGTGAAAAGCTTTTACATCTGTAAGAAGAAAAGGGAAGTGTGACTGTTAACATCGGATACCATATAAAGACTCTTACTTGATTTTTTATTCTTTTTTTTTTTTTTTCACTTGGTGGCCAAACATGACAAAGTCCTGCATTTGTCAGGTGTTCACTCCCAAGTCTATCAAAAGTAGACTTAATTCTGTCAGGACTTGTGAAAAAAAATCTTAATCTTCAGGACTTGGCTCGTGCGGTTATGGCATCATCGTCGTCCTCCTCCTCTGCAGAGTTCCCCCCTCACAAGAAGAAAAGGAAATCTTCAGAAGGGGTGCTAGACAATAAATGGGAACCCTTCTCTCTCATTTGGTGTGAAACTGACTACTCTGCTGAGACATGATTGGAGACCACTGCTTGTCCATCTTTTTTTTACCAGGGCCTTTGAGTGAGCTCCCCTTGGAGGCCTTTATGGCTAAGGGTAGCTTTCTTGTCCAGTAAGACTGAGCATCTGGCTAAGGCAGCTCCTAAGGGGAGAACACAGGCTGAGTTTCTGTGAGAGTGAGGGAGGTATCCGGCAGCTGTCAGAGGGGTGGGCATTGGCTCTATGATGGAGGGTTAGACCTATGGCTTCTGTTCCAAAGACCATATGTATGAACACTTCTACAAAACGTTCTCATAAAAATAAGAACATTTTCCTCCTTGTATCCATTCTAGTTAGAAAACCATCAAGGAGGACTATTTCAGTTTTACCCAAGACCTCTTTAATGCAATTCACTGTCATCAGTCTTCACAGTCTTCTTCCTCACTTCCACTTCTACTCTTTCAAAGAGGAAAAGAAATCTCCCTTCTTTGGAGGAAGAAGGATTGTCATAATCTGCCCAAGAAGAGCTAGATTATGTCTCTTAAATTCAATGACTCACTAGATATGAATCTGAGGCAGATGTCACTTTATCCTCCGTTTCTCCAGAGGAGGACATTTCCTATGGGGCACTGTTGCTAAACTAAACTTCTTTAAATGGAGAGGTAAAGAGGTATCTTGAGTCCTAGAAAAGATGCTGTGGGTTTCTGAATATGGGTAATCCTTAGACTATTGCTATCCCTCCAACTTTTGGGGGCACTTGAAGATGCCTTTTCAGGTGTTCCTGTTACTCCAGATGTTCTTCATCTCACATTGCTGCAGTCCTTACACTTGGGTAGTCCGCTGCCCTCGGTCGGCCCGAATATCAAAGTATAAGGCTGACGTCGGTCAGGGCGCATTTGACTGACGTCAGGACGTCAGGGTACAAATGCGCATGACCGACGTCATATCCCCAGTCTTTTTTGCCGCATGGTCCGATGCAGAAGCAGCATTGCAAGTGCCGGTTGGCGTTCTGAGATTTTTCGATTTAGAAGTTTCAGACCGAGTTCGAAGTTGGCTAAGTACCCCGTTGGGGAATATTTTAGGTTTTTCGTGCCTCAGTCATGTACCCCATGTCAGAAAAAGTCAATAATTGCATTTCTTGTGGGAAACAGATACCGCGTAGAGATTATCATACTTTGTGTATTCCTTGCTTAGGGCCTGAGCACGACGTTGTTGGCTGTCGCTCTTGTGCTAGATTTAATAAACGCACTATAAAGAGAAGGTTGGATTGTGCAAGGTTAGTCTTTGGGAAGCGGTGCAACTATAAAATGCCGCCGGATGCTCCGGCGCTTCTTCGAAGAAGCGCAAGGACAAGGCAGTTAAGCCTAGGCTAGAAGAACCGTCTGTACCGGACGCCGGTTCTTTAGAGGTGTCGGTGGAGCCGGTGGCTCCACCGGAGGTTTCTTTGTCTTCCCAGGGTGAGACCTTATTATTGCAAGATGTGGCCTCTCAGGAGACAAGTCAGGCTGAGGGGGCTTCTCAGGTTACTATACTCCCCTCCCTTCCTAAGGTGGCTAGGCCCTCTCCTTCTGTTTCAAAGGCTTCTCCCAGGGGCAGGCCAGGTTTAGCTTCTGTTGGTGTTACCCCTAGCTCTTCAGGTACTGTGCCCAAGAAGCATATGCTTAAAATGGCAGAAGATTTGATTACTTTGATTAGGGTTCTATGCCCCTCCTGATAAGAGACCTAGGGTGGAGCGTGAGCTGGGGGGTTTTGAGCAGGCTTCAGATGTTTCAGAGTCTTCGGCTGAAGACTTGCAGGAGTACTCTCCTTATTCTGATTCTGATGTGGATGATTCTACTCCTTCTGCTACTCCTCCTGAGGATTTTTCTTTTTCAGAAACTCTTCATTCCATGAGGGAGCATTTTAAGTGGGAAGGTCAGGACTTCTCTGATTCCAGGAAAAGGCTTAGGGAATTTCTGTTTTTACCCCAGCATAGGACTTTGGCTATACCTCCTGTTTTGCATGTAGTGGAAGATGTTTTTACAGAGGCTTCTCTTAATCCTGATTCTTTGCCTCCTGCTCCTGTTAAGCCGGATAGGTATTACAGGGTGCCTGAAGCTCATAAGTATCTTTTTAAGAGTCCTAGGGCAGACCCAGAAACTATTAGCCAGGGGCCTAAAGGTGTTAAGGCTTCTATTGTTAAAAATCCGGTTCCTGCAGACAAGGAGGCTAGGGCCTTGGATAGATGGGGAAAGAAAGTTTATACTTCTTCTGCTCTTGCTATGAGGGCTCTGAATTGCCAGTTTCACATGTTGAAATACCAAAACTATCTCCTTTCACTATTGAAGTCTAAGGTTGATGCTCTGGCAGTAGGTATTGATTGTAAAGAGTTGCAAGATTTAGTGCATGTTTCTGAACAGGTGGGTAAGCATTCTTTGCAATGTGGTTTTGATGCTGTACAGGCCTCGTCTAGGGTGGCTGCCACTGGGTCAGTTCTTCGCAGGCACGCCTGGCTGAGGGATCAGAATTTGTCTGAACATGTTAAAACAAGGATTTTAGATGCTCCTTTACAATCTGACGTGTTGTTTGGTCCTCCTGTTGAGACAGTTTTAAAGAAAATGGAAGACAAGGCTAAGTCTATGCAGACTGTTAAAGATTTTTGCAGGTCCAGCCTCCAAAGTTTAGTAGAAATTGGCCTACTAAAGGGTGGACGTATCCTTCTTATGATTCCCAGTCTAGGGGTAGATCTAGACGTGGTAAGGGCAGAGCTCAGGGCTCTTTCAGGCCTAGAACAGGGAGTTCTCCTGCACAGGCTTCGGTGAGGGCAGGGTCAGTCCTTTCGTAAACAGACCCAATGACCTACCTTTTCAGCTGCCAGAGCCTGCTGCCTGGCAGCACCTTTGGGAGGAAGGTTGGCACTTTTCAAAGAAAATTGGAGTTTAATTACCCAGGACAAATGGGTATTGGATATCATACACCACGGCTACAGGTTTTATTTCCATACCTTGCCTCCTTTCAAAGGCATGCCAGACGTTCCTCCTCAACAAAGAATAGAGGCTCACAAACAGGTTTCTCTGTTGCTCCAACTAGGGGCCATACAGCCGGTCCCTCTGCCAGAAGTGGGCCTAGGATTTTATTCTCGCCTGTTCCTAGTACCAAAGAAGGGGAACACGTGGAGACCAATTTTGGATTTATCTATCCTCAACACTTATCTGGACATTCCCAAGTTCAAAATGTTGACGTTGCAGCAGCTTTTACCTCTGCTGGGCAAAGATCATTGGATGGTAACTTTGGATCTCAAGGAGGCTTACCTTCATGTTCCTATCAGACTCAGTTGCAGAAAGTATCTGCATTTTCGAGCTGGGACTTCTCACTATCAGTTCTCTGCATTGCCCTTTGGCTTATCTACTGCCCAGAGTGTTCACGAAAGTTCTGGCTCCAGTGATAGCTTTCTTCAGACTAAAAGGAATACAGATCTATCCTTATTTGGACGACTGCCTAATTCTGGCTCAAGGAAGGGAAGAGCTTCTTCATCATTTGGAATATGTGATAGCAGTGCTAAGATGCCTAGGGTATTCTGTGAACGAAATAAAGTCCAGTCTAGTACCCTCTCAGGACATGTGCTTTCTGGGTGTGAGACTGAATACAGCATCCCAGATGGCCTTTTTAACCCCGGACAAACAAAAGAGTCTATCCCTTTACTTCCATCAACTATCTCATCAGTCCGGGCTGACTGCAAGGACAGTCCTTCAAGCCTTAGGGTTCATGGCATCTTGTATTCTGGTGCTTCCCAATGCCAAACTGCATATGAGGAAGCTACAATGGTATCTCAGAAATGTATGGACACAGCACTGCCAGGATCTGGACACTGTCATTCAAATAATACCTTGTATTCAGAAGGAATTTTTGTGGTGGGCTCAGGAATGTCACCTAAACAAGGGACTCTCTGTGACCCGGCCAGAGGCGAGTCAGATTTTAACGACAGATGCCTCAGACAAAGCTTGGGGAGCTCATCTAAATGGAAAGTGGATACAAAACAAGTGGCCTGTCAGACTACAACATCTACATATCAACATGAAGGAGATGTTAGCAGTCCAGTTTGCATTAATAGCTTTCAAGGAATTCCTTCTTCCAGGACAGGTGTTGATTCTAACAGACAACACAACTGTCATGTGGTACATCAACAAGCAAGGGGAACGATTCTTATCCTCTATGCAGGCAAGCAATGATTTTGTGGGAGACTGCTCTCAGTTTACAGCTCAATCTTCAGGCAAGGTTTCTGCCAGGAGCACAGAACTCCTTAGCAGATGTGTTGAGCAGACAATTATGGATCCCCACGAGTGGAAATTGGATCCTCATGTATTTCAGAAATTGACAGTGTCATGGGGAACTCCAGACATAGATCTGTTCGCTTCTCCACTAAACCATCAGCTGCCAAAGTTTTGCACAAAAAGGTTTCATCCCACAGCTTGGAGAGTGGATGCTCTTTCTTTCAATTGGAGCAATCTTCATGTGTATGCCTTTCCACCTCTGCCTCTCCTCCCAAAGGTACTTCTGAAGGTCAGACAGGACAAGCCAAGGATGATTTTAATAGCTCCAGATTGGCCTCGACAGCACTGGTACCCATTACTAAGAAGTCTAGTACGGAAGCCTCCATGGCCTTTGCCTTCGATTCCACACCTGTTGTCACAGGAGGACAGCCATTTGCTCAATGTCAAGCTTCACTCTCTGCACCTAACAGCCTGGCATATTCTGTTTTGAACCATAGTGGGCCTCCACTTCCTCAGCAAGTTTTGAATGTTATTTTGTAAGCTAGAAGGCCTAGTACAAGGAAAGTGTATGCGAATAAATGGAAAGAGATTTTTATTTTGGAGTGCAGGAAAAGATTTTGATGTTTCTGGGCCTAATTTGAGTGTGGCTCTTCAATATCTTACTGAATTACTGGACAAAGGTTTGTCTTTCTCTTCTATTAAGGTTCATGCTGCAGCAATTTCGGCTCACTATGATTGTGACCCACCATTGTTTTCTCATCCTTTGTTCAAGCAATTTCTTAGAGGGGCAAAGAATATAAGACCCCCACGAAAAGCTCCTACTCCTGCTTGGGATCTCAATTTTGTGTTGGAGAAACTCACTCTACAACCTTTTGAGCCTGCAGCTACTGCTGAGTTGAAATATTTATCATGGAAGACTGCTTTTTTATTGGCCATTACCTCTGCAAGAAGGGTGTCTGAATTGCAGGCCCTTATGGCGGTTGAGCCTTTCTTGATTTTCCATAAGGATAGGGTATCATTACGTACTAATCCTTCCTTTATGCCTAAGGTGGTTTCTAGTGTGGCTTTAAACCAAACTATTCATTTGCCTACTTTTTATGCAAATCCCCAAAATAAAGGGGAAAAGATTTTGCACACTTTAGATGTTCACAGGCAGTTGTGTTATTATTTGGACAGAACTAAAGGGTTCAGGCAGTCTCAGCAGTTGTTTGTTTCTTTTGCTTTGAGTTCTCAGGGCAAGCCTGTGTCAAAACAAACTATTTCTAAGTGGATTGGGTTTTGCATTGCTTTCTGTTATTCCCATCATGGCAAGGAGATTCCAGCTGGGATTAGGCCTCATTCCACTAGGGCTACTGCCACTTCAACAGCTTTTTGAGGGAGTGGCAACCAAGGATATTTTGGAGGCAGCTACTTGGAGTTCTGTGCATACTTTCTCTAGGCATTATCACCTGCCACTTTACTCTAAGTCCAGGGCTGGTTTTGCCACTGCTGTTTTGCAGGGCATTTTGGCGGCTCCTGCTTCCTTGTAGTTAGCCATCCTCCCTTACCTCTGCTTTGGGATTCTACCCAAGTGTAAGGACTGCAGCAATGTGAGATGAAGAACATAGTACAGTTTTGTACCTACCATAAATGTAGATGTTCGAAGATCCACATTGCTGCAGTCCAATTTACCCTCCCTCCTTCCCCACTGTAGTTAGAGGTGGTTGTGTGGGTTGGGTTGTACATATTGTGTATATTGTATATATTGTACATATAAGTTAGTGCAAGGGTGGTTGGTTGGTTGTTTGCCGTCTTTTGGTTTTGACCTTTATTTTTAGGGTCTTCTGACATCTGGGGCAAGAAAAGACTGAGGATATGACGTCGGTCATGCGCATTTGTACCCTGACGTCCTGACGTCAGTCAAATGCGCCCTGACCGACGTCAGCCTTATACTTTGATATTCGGGCCGACCGAGGACAGCGGACTACCCAAGTGTAAGGACTGCAGCAATGTGGATCTTCGAACATCTACATTTATGGTAGGTACAAAACTGTACTTTTTCTAGTGTTTGGTCAATAAGAAGCAAGATGGGTTTTACAGCATTCCTGATGCTCGCAAGTATCTTTAAAAATCCCTCTGACCATGATACAGTTTCTCTGGATCCTGACAAAGGAGTAGTAGCAGCTTTCCTTCCTCTGATCCCATGCTTAATAAATAAATACAACAGAGCCTGGAACAGGTGTGGTAGAAAAGGTGCATACTTCTCCTTCCTTAGCTTTTTGAGCCATTAATTGCCAAATCCACACGACTAAGTTCCTTCTGTATATTTTGAGTAATATGGGACAAACATTAGGAGATATTCTTAATTCTGCCTCCCATATAGCTAAGTACACTATAAAAAGTGGCTGTGGTGCCTTGAATGCTGCCTCTAGAGTAGCTGGTGTTGTTATGAGAAGACATA
This sequence comes from Protopterus annectens, assembly GCF_019279795.1. Classification (NCBI taxonomy): domain Eukaryota; kingdom Metazoa; phylum Chordata; order Ceratodontiformes; family Protopteridae; genus Protopterus; species Protopterus annectens. Next base: position 632,962,328 of record NC_056733.1, read on the forward strand.
TTTGCTTAAGGTTACGTTTCTTCACTGAGGATGCTGAAGCTCTGCTATTAAATGCCCCTCTAGACAAGGATTTGCAGTTTGGTAATGTTTCTGTTGAAACTTTTAAAAAGCTATAAAGAGGAAAACGTGCACAGGGTGTCAAACAGTATTTTTTATCTCTAATTCAACTATCCGTGTAATCCAGGACGCTTTTTTTTTTTTCCATAAGCTTTACATATCAGGTTCAATAGAAATCTGAAAAAAGAACACTTTTTAAAAGAAAATGGAAAGGAGATTCCAAAAGAAATTCTTATGGATCTCAGGGCTCCAGCATTAAGAGGCAGCATCTGATTTTTCTTGTCAGTTATTCCTGCCTTTCCTTTCCCACCCTAGTCATCCTCAGAAAATTGCAGGGATCCTTTCTCTTTGACTTCCTGCATGACAGACTATAACCACAGACTTGCAGGCTTTAAATATTGCAGTTTATTGTTACAAGCTGTAATAGGCATCCTTCCTTACTCCCACAGGAACCCCAGTGAATCAGTTTCACCTCATTCTTCCAATTGTTTCAGACTTACTCCTTCAGGAGAGAGAGAGAGAGAGAGACCGTGCCTGGTGAACACTGGGGGAAATTTTACTCTAGACTTTCTGATCCCCAGGAAAGGGGATATCCGAAGGGCCCATTCTAGATCTATCAAGACTAAACACTTTTATACAAATCCCAAAATTCAAAATATCGACGCTTCAAACTCCATTCCATGTTATTTGCCCTCAAAGCTTTCTGTTCACTCAAGACCTAAAAGATGCCTATCTACATATTCTCATTCACATGTACATATCCTTTTTTAAGATCAGTTTGTTTTGGGATTGCATTATCATTTTAATTTTTTTTTCATTTTTGCACCATCTGCCATACCAAGAGACTTTAACAAATGCCTTGCTTCAGCAGTCGCATACTGCAGGCTTCACGTCTTACACATTCTCTCTTACCTAGATGATTGCCTGATCTCAGCCTCAGTCATTCCGGATGCTTTAACAGCATTAAAAGTCACAGATCAATCTATGTTCTTAGTGTTTCACTGTTGCAGTCGTCACACTTGGGTTATCTGCCTGCAGGTAGCCCTCATTCGGCCCGAATACCAGAGTCTTGGGATTTCTGCATTGGATACTGTCACCTCTTCCATGAGGTCAGGGGTATAAAACATGCACCTGATGCCATTACATCGGCTTTTTTTTTTGTCGCGCGGGAGCCCGAAGCAGAAACAGTTTGCAAGTGCTGGTTGGCCGCTACCTGAAATTTTTGTTTTTCTAGTTTCAAATCTGAAGTATTCTAAAGCTAAGTACCCCATTGGGGATTCTTTTTTCTTGCTATAACCGATGTCAGAAAAAGTTAACAATTGTCTTGCCTGTGGAAAGCAAATACCTCAGAGATTTTCGTTCTTACTGCATCACCTGTTTAGGCCCAGACCACGACGTCCCTTGCTGTTGGTTTTGTGCCTTGTTTAATGCCCGAACTATTCGTTGTCGGACTATCTTTGTTGCTAAATTCTTTCGCTCTCTGTATTCCGAAATGGCTTCGGTAAGCCATTCGACTACCAATCTTCTGAAAAAACGTAAGGATAAAGACCGAGACAGACCGCATAGTTCCACAACTGCCGACGACACTTCTGTTAAGCTAGTCGCCAGTCCGCCGGTACTCAGTGAGGTGCCTTCGCAGCCACTGATACCCACTTCTACAGATTCACAGGCCTCTGCTGAGACCCATTTGGAGTCCAGTATGCCGCGAGATGCTTATTCAATTATGGAACCTGCGGATGTTTCTACCTTGGATGGGTCTGGAGATGCTGTGCAGGCACCGGCTTCTGAGGGTGTATTCCGACCTTCCGATGTTCGTATTAAACAGACTTCTTCATTTCAGACTAAAACAGCTGAGTTACTCAGGCCCAGAGTTTGCTCTATGCCTAGAAAACCGACGGCCAAAGTGCATGCTCAAGCTCCCATGCCACAGAAACAAATGCTTAGAATGGCTAAAGACGTTATAAGTCTAATTAGAGGAAGACAGCCTTCCCCTTCTAAAAGACAAAGAATTGATTTCCCTTCTGATTCAACAGACCATCAGTCCGATGACTGTGATCCCTCTGATTACCAGTATATACCCTTATCTACCTATGAGGATTTAGATGCAGAGGATTCCATTCCCTCTGCTTCCCCTCCAGAGGACTTTTCATTTGGTGAAGCCTTGCATACCTTAAGAGAGCATTTCCGTTGGGAATGCCAGGACTACCCACAGTCCAAAAAGAGACTCTGAGAATTTTTAGACTTGCCTCAGCACAGGCCTCTAGCTGTACCCCCTGTCCTGGATATTGTAGATGATGTTTTCATGGAATCCAGTATTACTCCTGATACTTTACCACCAGCTCCTAGAAAGCTTGACAGGTACTACAGGGTACCGGACTCTCACAAATTTCTCTTTAAGAATCCCACTGCAGATCCAGAGAACATTTCCCAGGGACCTAAATGTATTAAGGCTACTACAGCCAAAAATCCTACCCCTTCGGACAGGGATTCGAGGGCTTTGGACAGATGGTGAAGAAGGTATATACCTCTGCAACTCTTACCATCAGGGCTTTAAATTGCCAGCTTTACATGTTGAAGTACCAGCAGCATGTTATGGAACTAATTAAACAAAAAATGTTGCTTCCAGATTTTGCAGAAAATAAAAATTTACAAGAGTTAATCCATTCTGCAAACCAAGTCAGTAAACATACTTTGCAGTGTGGTTTTGATGCCTTAGAAGCATCTTGCAGGGCTGCTGTCACTGGGTCTGTACTGAGAAAGGCATGCCTGGCTAAAGGAACAAATCTTGCCAGAGCATGTGAAAGCAAAATTACTAGATGCTGCATTAAACCAGGAACGTTTGTTTGTCACAAAAGCAGAAGAGGATATTAAAAAGATGTAGGCAAAACCTAAATCTATGCAAACTGTTAAAGATTTCTTACAGGTACAGCCACCTAGATTCAGTAGGCATTGGCCTTCAAAAAAATGGTCCTTTCCAGTCCCTACCAGGTCTTCTCAACCCAGGTACAGCCACCTAGATTCAGTAGGCATTGGCCTTCGAAAAATCGGTCCTTTCCAGTCCCTACCAGGTCTTTTCAACCCAGACCCAGGGGCAACAGACCACCAAGGCTACAATCTCAGGGTACATGGAGATCTAAACAATGGAGTGTCCCCCCTCCTCAAAAACAGGGAGTGGTAAGCCACCCCCTTATGGAAAAAATTCACACTGACTTGTCTGTCATCCTTCCCAGCCATGCCCAAGATGTCCTTCAACAATGCAACTGCAGTCATAACATATGGGTTGTCCTGCCTCAGGCAGCCCTCGGTCGGCTGGATTCCAAAGTCTGGGTCCGGCGTCGGCCGGAGTCGCCTCCTCTCCGACGTCACAACGGCTGGAGTATAAAGGCATCGGCCGACACCATCTTCAGTCTTTCTTGTCACGCGGTGCCCGAAGCAGAAGCAGTTCGCAAGTGCCGGTCGGTCAGCTCCTGTGTTTCAGTTACCGAAGTCATCTAAAAGCTAAGCACCCCGTTGGGGAACATTTTTTCTTGCCTCAGCCGACGTCAGAACAAATTGAGAAAGTTAATAATTGTTTGTCTTGTGGTAAACAAATACCTCATAAGGACTTCCATTCTTACTGCCTCCCTTGCCTGGGCCCAGACCACGACGTCTCGGCCTGTGCTGCCTGTGCTTGCTTTAATAAGCGCACTCTCAGGCGCCGGGCAGAATTTGCCGAAGACTTTTTCGGCGAATCCTTCGCTTATATCATGCCGTCGGATCAACCGACAACACAAATTTCCAAAAAGCGTAAGGACCGGGACTGACATCCGCGGCCCGCGTCCTCTACCGATATTTCTCCTAAGCCCTCCGCGAGTGCTTCGGCCCCTACGGAAGCGGTAATTCAACCGCTCCAGGCCGATGACACAGTGGTAACACGTCCTTCGGTCCCGGAGACTACACCGGTGCCGGTTATTGATTTTCCTCCAGAAACCGAAGTTCTGGATCTACCCGACACCATACCCGTGGACAAGGTTACTCCTGCACGTGGGGCAGCTAGGCCTCCTGCATCCATGTCCATCAAGGCCTTTGCACGTGCCAAGGCCGCCAGCCAGGCCAAGGCCCATCCTAAACCTACTGCCCAGACCCCTTCTTCTGATAAGCAGATCATGTCTCTTGCTGCAGACCTCATCTCTCTTATTAGGGGGTCTCAGCCTCACCCTGGCAGAGGTTCTCGGCCGCCTGCAGACAAAAGGCCTAGAACTGAGCAGGCTGACAACCTCTCTTCAGATGAAGCCGCTGGGGATTCTGAGCATTCAGATACACAAGAAGAATCCTTCCAGGCCTATGAGGACTCTGATGCTGAGGAGTCAATTCCCTCTGCCTCTCCTCCAGAGGATTTTTCATTCGGTGAAGTCCTCCACTCTATGAGGGAGCATTTCAAGTGGCAGGGTCAGGAATTTTCTGATTCGAGGAAAAGGCTACGTACCTTCCTCAAGTTACCCCAGCACAGGCCTTTAGTTATCCTTCCAGTTATGGATGTCCTGGATTATGTCTTCTCCGACTCCAGTGCTAACCCTGATTCTCTCCCTCCTGCTCCTGTCAAGCCAGACAGATATTACAGGGTCCCTGACACTCACAAGCATCTTTTTAAGGCCCACTCTGTGGATCTTGAAACTATTTCACAGGGCCCCAAAGGAGTGGCTACTTCCTCAGCCAAGAATCCACTGCCAGCGGATAGGGAAGCAAGGTCGCTGGAGAGATGGGGTAAAAAAGTTTATACCTCTACCACCCTTGCCATGAGGTCACTTAACTGCCTTTTTCATATGTTTCAGTACCAGGATTATTTACTGGATGATTTACAGAAAAAGCTAGCCTCTCCTGAATCTATTGATAGAAAGGCATTGCAGAATCTGGTCCATAACACTCAGCAGGTTAGCAATCATTTTCGACAGTGTGGTTATGATGCATTGGAGGCTTCATGTAGGGCAGCTATGACAGGGGCTGTTATACGTAGACATGCTTGGTTAAAAGAACAGCCACTGCCAGACCATGTTAAAGTAAAGTTACTTGATGCACCTCTGGAAAAACAAAGCTTTTGGTGCTAATGCACAAGATGTGTTGAAGTCCATTGAGGAAAAGGCAAAATCAGTTCAGACAGTCAAAGATTTCCTCCAGGTTCAGCCACCCAGATTCAGCAGGAATTGGCCTTCAAAGAATTGGTCCTTTCCAGACACTGACAAGTTTCAAAGGGGAAAAAACAGGCGTGCTCGAGGTAGAGGGCAAAACCGAGGCTCCTACAGGGGCCAATGGCAACCACCAAATCAAAGAAGTGGCGCAGCCAGTCCAGCTGCACCACAAGGACAATCACAATGACTTGACTTTCATGCCGCCTACCAAAGCTCAAAGAGAAGCACCTTTAGGCAGAAAATTATCCTTATTCTCAAACAACTGGCATATCTTAACCAAGGACAACTGGATTCTAGATTTAATAGACAAAGGATACAGATTCCACTTCCATACTTTACCAATAAGACAAGGCATGCCAAACCTGCCACAACATCAAAGGGCAGAGGCACTCATTCAAGTTTCAAAGATGCTAAGCATAAAAGCAATAGAAAAGGTCCCTCCTCAGGAACAAGGCCAGGGATTTTACTCAAGACTGTTCCTTGTTCCAAGAAAAGAAAAGAAATGGAGGCCTATACTGGACTTGTCTACTCTAAATACTTTTCTCATTGTGCCAAAGTTCAAAATGCTGACGTTACAGCAACTCCTTCCCATGCTGGGCAAGGGGTCTTGGCTGGTCACTCTGGACCTCAAGGAGGCATACCTGCATGTCCCAATCAGACACAGTTGCAGAAGATACCTCAGATTTCTTGCAGGGACAGACATTATCAATTCTCAGCATTGCCGTTTGGCTTATCTACTGCGCCCAGAGTGTTCACAAAATGCCTGGCATCAGTAGTGGCACACTGCAGACTCCAGGGGATTCAAATATACCCCTACCTGGACGACTGCCTGATACAAGCAGACAACAAACAAACCTTGATAACAAACTTGGACTATGTCATTCAATTACTACAAGCCTTGGGATACACAGTCAGCATTCAAAAATCAAGACTACTGCCATCCCAACAGATTATTTTCCTGGGACCCAAACTGGACACAAACACACAAATGGCCTTCCTCACAGAAGAAAAACAAGAGCAGTTACCAGACTACTTCAAAGGCCTAGCAAAGCTCTCCCAGCTGACTGCAAGGAAAATCCTGCAGGCCCTGGGGTTCATGGCATCCTACATTCTTCTGATACCTTTGGCAAGACTTCATATGAGAAAGCTGCAGTGGTACTTAAAAAGCTTATGGTCACAACACAGCCAAAGCCTAGAGGACGTAATCCCACTTATTCCATGTCTGCAAAGAGCATTCTTGTGGTGGGCTCAAGCAAGTCCGTTAAACAAAGGCATGTCTTTCAACATACCTCAAGCAGGTCAAATCATTACAACAGACGCCTCAGATCATGGATAGGGGGTGCACATGGAGGGCAGATGCATCCAAGCACAATGGAACCCAAGGGAAAGGCATCTGCACATAAATCAAAAAGAGATGTTGGCAGTGATACGTGCAATTGAGACTTTCGAAAGATCACTTCAACAAGGACATTTGCTAATAAGGACAGACAACACCACGGTTATGTGGTATATAAACAAGCAGGGAGGCACTCATTCTTATCCCCTCTGCAGATTAGCAATGATTCTTTGGGAAAAGTCCCTGAGCCTGAAGATCCACTTACAATCCCAGTTTGTGCCAGGCAAGGACAATGTTCTGGCGGACAAGCTGAGCAGAAATTTCTGGGATCCACACGAATGGATGCTGCATCCTCACATTTTCTCACAAATAACAAGGGCATGGGGAAGACCGGACATAGATCTCTTTGCTTCTCACCTGAACCATCACCTGGAAAAGTTTTGTACAAGAGCTCACCATCCTCTAGCCTGGAAAATGGATGCTCTCTCCTTCAGCTGGAATTCCCTAACAATTTATGCATTCCCTCCTCTACCACTGCTGACCAAGATGATACTGAAGATCAAAGCAGAATGACCAACAGGCATTTTGATAGCTCCAGACTGGCCAAGGCAGCACTGGTACCCATTGCTGTTGAGCATAACTCGGACCAAGCCGTGGCCTCTGCCTCTATGGCCTCTGCTTCTAACCCAGCACAATTACATGACTGTTCATCAAAACCTGCAAACATTGCATCTGACAGCCTGGAGGTTACCATAACTTCTTCCGATATCTCTCTTTCCAAAGAAGTTCAAGAGATTCTACTGGAAGCATGCAGACCTTCCACCAGAAAGACCTATTCAGCCAAGTGGAAGAGATTCATCATCTGGAATGCCAACAAGGGTCAGGATGCAACAGTATTGAGCATACCTCAGATATTAGAATACTTGGCAGAATTGTTTCATACTGGTCTCTCATATTCTTCCATAAAGATCCACGCTTCAGCAATCTCAGCAAAATACAATTGTGATCCACATGTGTTCTCACATCCCTTGCTAAGACAGTTTCTAAGAGGGATAAAGAATATCAAATCTCCCAGGAAACCACCAGTACCTGCATGGGACCTGAATTTCATCTTGGAAAAATTAACTCTTCCTCCCTTTGAACCAGCAGCATCTGCAGAAATGCAATTTCTCTCCTGGAAAATGGTTTTCCTATTGGTAGTAACATCAGCAAGAAGAGTCTCTGAGATACAGGCACTCATGGCAGTACCTCCCTTTCTCATTTTTCACCAGGACAGAGTCTCCCTAAGGACCAATCCTTCTTTCATGCCAAAAGTAATTTCCAGGGTGTCTCTAAATCAAGCCATTCACCTGCCTACATTCTTCCCCAATCCTCAAAACAAGGGGGAAAAGCTGCTGCATACTTTGGACATACACAGACAACTACGCTACTACTTGGACAGAACAAAGACCACCAGAAAGTCTGACCAATTGTTCGTAGCCTATGCTGCTGGAGTTCAAGGAAAAGCAATCTCCAAACAAACAATTTCAAAATGGATTGGACACTGCATCAGATTCTGCTATTCCTTTCATGGAAAAGGTGTGCCAGCCAATATTAGGCCACACTCCACCAGAGCTATAGCCACATCCACAGCTTTCCTAAGAGGAGTGGCTACAAAGGACATTCTAGAGGCTGCTACATGGAGCTCCGTGCATACATTTACCAAGCACTACAACCTGCCTTTGTACTCCAGATCCCGAGCAGGCTTTGCTTCGGCAATCCTGCAGGGCATTATAGCTACACCATCCCTTTATTAGTTCCAGCCACCCCCAGCTTGGCTATGGTATTCAACCCATATGTTATGACTGCAGTTGCATTCTTGAAGGACATAGTACAGTTTTGTACCTACCATAAATGTAGATGTCCGATAGATATGCAACTGCAGTCGGATTTTCCCTCCCTCCTACCCCTCTGCAACTCTCTTTTAGGGTCCACTACCCCTATTCCTATTAGCTGGGGGTACCTTTTATGGTGTATCTGTTTATTACTGTTGTGCATGTCTGGAATTGTTTATCCATTCACCAAATTTAGCCTTCCTTGGAGGGCACCTGGCATCTGGGGCAAGAAACACTGAAGAAGATGGCGTCAGCCGATGCCTTTATACTCCAGGCATTGTGACGTCGGAGAGGAGGCGACTCCGGCTGACGCCGGACCCAGACTTTGGAATCCGGCCGACCGAGGGCTGCCTGAGGCAGGACAACCCATATGTTATGACTGCAGTTGCATATCTATCGGACATCTACATTTATGGTAGGTACAAAACTGTACTTTCTTGCACCCCTAGGCAGAAAATGCACCCTGCATGCAAAAAACTGGATGTCCATTACCCAGAACCGATGGGTCCTAAACATTGTATCCGAGGGATACAGATTCTACTTCCACTCACTGCCAACCCCAAGCAGATTGCCAGACCTTCCTCCAAACCAGTGGGCAGAGGCTCAAAAGCAAGTACTTTCTCTTCTCAGTATCAGGGCTATTCAGTCTGTTCCAGTAGAGCAAAGAGGACAGGGTTTCTATTCCAGACTGTTCTGGTGCAAAGAAAAGAGGTCTCTTGGCACCCTATCCTGGACCTGTCCATTCTCAGTACCTTCCTGGTGGTCCCAAAATTCAAAATGCTTACACTACAACAGCTGGTTCCTATGCTAGCCAAGGACTCCTGGCTAGTCACCCTAGACCTAAAAGAAGCTTATCTGCACATCCCCATAAGGGTATCTTGCAGGAAATCTCTACATTTCAGGGCAGGCTCTATGCACTGTCAGTTCTCTGCACTTCCCTTTGGCTTATCTACTGAGCCTAGGGTATTCTCAAAGTGGCTGGCTACAGCCATTGCATACTGCAGGCAGAAAAAAAATTAAAATGTATCCATACTTGGAAGATTGCCTGATTCAGGCGGACAGTCAGGAACTGCTACTTCAGCACCTGGCATTTGTAAAGAGACTTCTAACTTCTCTGGGGTACACCATCAACGAAAATAAATCACATATGTTGCCTATCCAAAGGATTGTATTCCTAGGAGCAAGCTTGAACACAACTTCCCAAATGGCATTCCTTACTCCAGAAAAACAGGTTTATTTGACAAACTACTTCAAACTAATGGCCACCAGAACCCAGCTATCTGCAAGAAAAATGCTGCTGCAAGCCCTAGGGTTCATGGTGTCATGCATTCTACTAATTCCATATGCAAGACTGCATATGAGGAAACTGCAGTGGTGCTTAAAAAGTCTCTGGTGCCAGCATTCTCAGGACCTGGAAGCAATTATTCCTATCATTCCTCGTCCAAGGGCAGAGTTCCTTTGGTGGGCAGAGGCTTGCAGCCACAACAAGGGACTCCCTTTCACTCAACCCCTCGCCACCCAAACCCTGACAACAGACGCATCAGGCTATGCAATGGGGGGGCTCACATGGCTGTCAAATGCATTCAAGGCAAATGGAGCCCAGGACAAATTCACCTACATATCAATCAAAAAGAAATGTTAGCTGTACAGAATGCTCTGACAGCCTTCAAATACCTTATCTTTCCAGGCAACTCTTGATAAAGACGGAACACCACAGTTATGTGGTACATAAACAAGCAGGTGGGAACTCATTCCTACCCATTCTGCAGGTTAGCCATGGCCCTGTGGAACACGGCCTTGAGCAGGCAAGTGCACATGCAAGCTCAATTCCTGCCAGGCAAACAACATTCATTGGCAGACAACTTAAGCAAAAATCTACTGGACCCACACGAGTGGAAACTGGAACCCAACTCATTCAAACTTCTAACCCACAGGTGGGGGACACCAGAGGTGGACCTCTTTGCCTCCCCCTAAAACAATCAATTGAGCAAAATCTGCACCAGAAATCCCCACAGCCAAGCATGGAAAGTGGATGCCCTATCCTTTACTTGGGAAAACCTCTCAATTTAAGCCTTTCCCCCTCTGCCCCTCCTCTCAAAAGGGCTACTCAGGATCAGACAGGACAAACCAAGGACAATCCTTATTGCACCGGACTGGCCCCACCAGCACTGGTACCCACTCCTACGCAGTCAGGCAGCAGTGCCACCCTGGCACCTACATCAGACCCCCTCCCTTCTGTCCCAGCAGAAGGGACAGATTTTGCATCCTCAGATGCAAACCCTGAACCTTGCAGCCTGGCATATTACCTGAATACACCACCAACAACCCTCAGCAAACAGGTGCTGGACGTCATCCTGCCTAGGACTAGGAAATCCTATTCAGAAAAATGGAAAAGATGCTGTTCTTGGAGCCAATCTCAAGAAAAGGACACAGCTGTGCCCACCGTACCTCAAATCCTAGATTGCCTAGCAAAGCTGCTCCACAAAGGCCTATCCTTCTCTTCTATTAAGATTCATGCCTTGGCCATCTCAGCTCATTATAGTACTGAGCCACCTGTCTTTTCTTACCCTCTGGTCAAACAGTTCCTGAGAGGAGCTAACAATTTAAGACCCCCGAGGAGAGCTCCCACCCCTGCCTGGGACCTTAACTTTGTACTAGAGATCCTCACGCTTCCCCCTTTTGAGCCTGCTGCTACAGCACAGTTAAAATTCCTCTCTCTTGGAAAACCGCCTTACGTCTAGCCATCACTTCAGCAAGAAGAGTTTCTGAGTTACAGGCCTTAATGGCTGTGGAACCCTTCATTATTTTCCATGCTGACAGGGTTTTCCTCAGGACTAACCCATCTTTTATGCCCAAGGTGGTATCCAATGTGGTTCTAAACCATTCTATCTATTTACCAACCTTTTTCCCTAATCCTCAGAATAAAGGGGAAAGGATCCTGCACTCTTTGGACATACACAGACAACTCAGGTTCTGCCTTGACAGGACTAAGACTTTAAGAAAATCTGACCAGCTGCTAGTCAGCTTTGCTACAGGGACAGTGGGCAAGGCCATTTCAAAGCAAACCATTTCCAAATGGATAGCACACTGCATTCATTTCTGCTACAAACACCACAGAAAACCTACCCCACAGGGGATCAGAACTCATTCCACTAGAGCTACCTCAACCTCTACAGCATTTCTCAGGGGAGTCCCTAACAGGGACATCCTGGAAGCTGCAACCTGGAGTTCTGTACACACATTCACCAAGCATTACCACTTACCTGTCTTTTCTAAATCCAGAGCTGGATTTGCCACAGCAGTCTTACAAGGCTTGCTAGCCAGCCCTACTATTACTTGACTGCCTCCACCCTTCCTCAGCTTTGGGAATCAACCCAAGTGTGATGACTGCAACAGGGAAACATGAAGAACATGGTACACTTGTGTACACTTACCGTAAATGTAGATGTGTGAGTATATTCACTGTTGCAGTCCTGGTTACCCTCCCTCCAGCTCCCTGACTCTTCAATGCTTTCTACCTATCCTCTTTTTGGCCATATCTTATGACTATGGTATTTAGTTTTTACTGGTGGTGTTCCACACCATGTAATTGCTTCCTATTTTGGGGGCTCCTGACATCTGGGGCAAGAAAAACTGATGTAATGGCGTCGGCTGCATGTGTTATACCCCTGACGACCTGACGTCATGGAAGAGGTGACTGCATCAAACGCAGAAATCCCAAGACTCTGGTATGCAGGCCGACTGAGGGCTACCTGCAGGCAGATAACCCAAGTGTGATGACTGAAGCAGTGAATACACTCGAACATCTACATTTATGGTAAGTGTACAAGACTGTACTTTCTTCTGACTCACATACTTGTTTCTCCTGGACTGGTTTTGCACACTTACCTGGCAACTGAGTTTCTTCTCCCAGAAAAAAGTACAAGCATGTCATCCAGTACTTTTTTTCTCTCCCAAAAATGTCCGCTACAAAGGAATTGCTAATATCTTTGGGTTTCATGACCATATCTTTGGGTTTCATGACCTTTTCTATCCTAGTAATACCTTATGCCAGACTTAACATGAGAATGATCAGTTGTTCCTCAAGTCTGTTTGGGCTCAACAATTCCAGTTCTCAGTGTTGTAAAATAAGAGCTTGTTTGTTGCTGTAGTTAAGCTCTTTCTAGCTTGGAGGTCCCTCTCTCTCCTGCTCACCCCTGTCAAACAGTGGCCATAAATTCTTCAGACTTTGCTTAGAGTGCTGTTTCTCATGGTGGTATCATACAGCCTTCTGAGAGGTGATCTTTTCATGAAATAAAAGACATCCCTGGGCCCTGTTTTGATGAACCTTTTGCACCTCTGCAGAACAGCATCTGGATGGCTTTTGCCTGAGCTAAATTTTTTTGCAAACTGCCTATAAAAATGTACATCTCTGCGTATAAAGGTTACAAAAAAGTTAAAATACAAAAATTCTTCAGTACATACTCATCTTTACAAATGAGGATATTAAAATGCAAGTCAGACGTAATGGTGATTTTATATTTCACAAGTATTTATAACATATATGTTATAATTCTACAAACCACTATTAGGATTTCCCTAACTATAGTAGATAAGACTCCAATAGTCGAGAGTTTTGTTCTTGCTGATGTGATCTTTAATTTGCTGCAGTGTTGCAGATGTCATTCTGATGTTCATCGTGTTACACTGCTGCAGTCATTACACTTGGGTTATCCTGCCGTCAGGCGGTCCCACAATCGGCCAGAGTTCCAAAGGCTTGGTCCGGCATCGGTTGCTGCCGCTTCTTCCCTGACGTCAGTGCGCCAGGGGTGTATAAGATGCATCTGACGCCATTTTCTTCAGTCTTTCTTGCCGCGCAGTGCCCGAAGCAGAAGGAGTAAGTGCCGGTCGGCCGACTCCTGACATTTTCGAAGTCGAATTTCAGATCTGAAGTTTTCAATAAAGCTAAGTACCCCGTTGGGGAAACTTTTTTCTTGCCTCAGACCGATGTCAGGAAAAAGTTAATAATTGTATTTCTTGTGGGAAGCAAATACCTCATAAGGACTTCCACTCTTATTGTATTTCATGCCTAGGCCCTGATCACGACGTCACTAGTTGTCGGTTTTGTGCTAGATTTAACAAACGCACTATAAAAAGACGTTTTGATTTTGCTTTGCACTACTTTGGCCGAAGGTTCAATTATACTATGCCATCGGATCAACCGACGACCGCTATTCCGAAAAAATGCAAAGAAAAGGATAAAGACAGGCATCCGAGGTCCAAAACCGACGACGAAACCTCTTCTAGGCCAGTCACCGGTTCACCGGTTCTCGGGCGCTTTCGCAGCCCCTGACACCTGCTACCTCAGAGCCACAGGCCGCCTCCGACTCCCATATGGAAACAACTAGGCCTCTGGAAACTCAAGGTATTGGGCCTACGGAAACTAATCCCTCAGATGGGTCCAGAGCCGCTGAGCAGGCATCGGCTTCTGAGGGTGTTTTCAGACCTACATAACTTACCATTATAGCAACAGCCAAGACAAAAGTACCATTAAAGACAAAGAAGCAAGTACGGCATTCTCCTGGACAGTCCTCCATGCCTAAGAAACAGATGCTTAAAATGGCCGAAGACCTCATTACTCTAATCAGGGGTTCCCATCCCCCTCCTGAGAAAAGGCCTAGGGCAGGATACAGACTATGATTCCTCTGATCAGGTTTCCATTTCTTGTGATTCCTCTTCAGACCAGGGATACTCTCTACCACCCTATGAGGACTCTGATGCTGAAGAATCTATCCCTTCAGCCTCTCCTCTGGAGGATTACTCTTTTGGGGAAACTTTACATACCATGAGGGAGCATTTCCATTGAGAAAGTCAGGATTATTCAGAATCCAAGAAAAGGCTCAGGGATTTCCTTTTACTGCCTCAGCACAGGCCCCTGGCTATTCCACCTGTGCTAGATATTGTGGATGATGTGTTCTCTGAATCCAGCTTATCTCCTGATTCTTTGCCCCCTGCACCAGCCAAGCCAGATAGGTATTATAGAGTCCCTGACTCTCACAAGTTTCTTTATAAAAACCCTTCTGCTGATCCAGAAACTATTTCCCAGGGTCCAAAAGGGGTTAAGGCTTCCATTGCAAAAAATCCAGTACCCTCTGACAGAGATTTCAGAGCTTTGGATAGATGGGGGAAGAAAGTTTACATTTCTGCAACTTTAGCAGTAAGGGCTTTAAATTGCCAGTTTCACATGCTTAAGTACCAACAATATTTAATGGCTCAGTTAAAACAGAAAATGTTTGCAAGCTCAGAAGCTCCTGACTGTAAAGAAATACAGGATTTATTGCATGCAGTTGAACAGGTGGGAAAACATACTCTGCAATGTGGTTTTGATTCTTTAGAGGCCTCTTGTAGAACCACAGTTACAGGTTCTGTGATTCGAAGACATGCTTGGTTAAAAGAACAGAGTTTACCTGATCATGTTAAGGCAAAATTATTGGATGCTCCTTTACAGCATGATACCTTGTTTGGTGTTAAGGCAGAAGAGGTGTTAAAGAAAATGGAGGATAAGGCTAAATCTATGCAAGCAGTCAAGGATTTCTTACAGGTACAGTCACCTCGATTTAGCAGAAATTTGCCAACAAAGAATTGGCCCTTTCCAGTGTCAGACAGGCCACAGAGAGGCAGATACAGACGCCCTAGAGGCAGATCTCAACCCCAAGGCTCTAACGGACAACGACAGTGGGGCACCTCAACCCCAAAAGGAGGTGAGTACAAGTCTACTTACAGGAAACAGTCCCAATGACTTCCCCCTTCGTACGCCAAGCACTTCCCTTTTGGCAGCCCCCTTAGGGGGAAAACTAGCACTTTTTTCTCAAAACTGGCAAACAATCACCCAAGACAAATGGGTTCTGAATATTGTGTCTCAAGGTACAGGTTCCACTTTCATACTTTACCAAGGCTAAAAGGAATGCCAGACCTGCCACAGAATCAATGGTCCGAGGCACAAAAACAAATTTCAGCCCTCATTGACATGAGAGCTATTCAAAAAGTACCACAACAGGAACAAGGATAAGGATTTACTCAAGACTCTTCCTGGTCCCTAGAAAGGACAAGGCCTGGAGGCCCATACTAGACCTTTCAATTCTAAATACTTACCTGGATATTCCGAAATTCAAAATGTTGACTTTACAGCAGCTTCTACCTATGCTGGGCAAGAAGGCTTGGCTTGTTACTCTGGACCTCAAAGAGGCATACCTGCATGTCCCTATCAGACAAAGTTGCACAAGATACCTCAGATTCAAAGCTGGTACAATGCGCTACCAATTCTCTGCACTGCCCTTTGGCTTATCTACTGCGCCCAGGGTCTTTACAAAATGCCTGGCACCAGTAATTGCATTTTGAAGACAAAAAGGAATTCAAATATATCCATACCTGGACGACTGCCTCATTCAAGCAGAGACAAAGGACATTCTTCTACAGCATCTGGCGTTTGTAAAAAGGTTGCTAATTTCTGTAGGGTGCACAGTAAACGAAAATAAGTCAAAACTAGTGCCCTCACAACAGATTATATTCCTGGGTGCCAGCTTAAATACAACGGTGCCCGGATGGCTTATCTCACGCCAGACAAACAAATTCAATTAACTCAA